>NC_048907.1:5637201-5712229 GCF_011077185.1 Oxyura jamaicensis
AAAAAAATGACACCAACCTGAGCATTGCTGTTCCCACCGCCCCGCTGTGTCCCCTCTGTCCCCAGGGCGCTGGGGTGGGCGGGGGGCAGATCCTGATCGATCCAGGTGGGGAAGGGGCACCCCAAGGGGTCCCAGCACCCAGTGGAGCCCCAGGACGTGGGGCTCATGGCTGGTTCCTGCCCTTGGGAGGGGGGCAGCCCACACCTTGCCCTCCGCCTCTGCCCACCAAGCACTCGAGGGTCCCCTGGGATCCGAGTCCCTGGCGCGGGGGGTGACGGAGACGAGCCCCGCTTGCCCTGCTTGGGGTCTGGCTCTTGGTGAGGCTTGCAGGTAACAGCTGGGGTGGTGGGAATATTTTCTGGTGAGGGGAAAAAGAGGCCAAGAGACCCCCGTGCGTGCACATCTGGACCCCCCGATGCTAGGGTGCAAACGGGCATCGCTTCCCCTGCCTCTGCTCCGTGCCCCCCCCCCCCGGAGGCGCGCTGACTCCGCAGCCCAGGTGCAGACATTTTCTTCCAACGCTTTCAAGTTCTGGCTGTCAGGAGGAAATTCTGGCAGGCAACTTGACAATTATCTGCCGAGTCCCCGAGGAGCCGCTCCGCCTCTCACCGAGCTGGAGGGGAAGCGTCTCCTTCCTCCTGGTGGGCGCAGGGGCTGTCTGCCGCGGGGAACGGGGGGGAGATCGCGGGGGGTGTTTGCGGGGGCCGGGGTCTCGGCTGCTGTAAATGCTCGTGTGCTTTCCTTTGCTGCGTCCTCTTCTGCAGCCCCAAATGCTGGCGGCTCAGACAGGAGGTAGAAAGGGACCTATGTGGATGGAGAGCAGTGGGGCGGATTCTTGGGGGGCCAACAAAACATCACCCTGCCAGATTTCTGCCTCCCGTCTTGTTGGCTGTGCCTTTTTGGTTAAAGGTCTCAGATGGTGAAATCTTATCTTAAAGAGGTGTTTTTGTTGTTGTTGTTGTTTTTTGGGGGGTTTGGCAATTTCTCCCACTATTTCCTTCTAGCTTGTATCACCCACAATCTTTCCCTAAAGACGCCCCGAACTCAGCCGTGTACTCTAGCTCTGAAACGTGCCTGTGTTTGCAAACAAACTCCCGGCACAGAGCCTCTTCGTGTGCAGGCAAGGTGTGGGGAGGACGTTTCTCCAACGAGACGTCTGCACCGGGAGAAGCGCGATGCTCCCCGCCAGCGGAGGAGAGCGACCAGTCCCCGCGCCCCTTGAGTCGTGTGCGTTCCCTCCGCCAGCCAGGACCGGAGAGGCCATCTTATGCATGGGGTCTGGGCTCAATCCTCACCACCCTGCCTGCTGCCGGGCAGGGGACCTTGAAATCGGCCCCTCAGGGACCGTTTGGCCCCTGCCAGGGGTTTTCCCCCCACAGCTTTGCTTGTGTGTTTTGTGTTTCCGTAGTGGATCTGTACAAAGGCTTAGGAAATCTGCCAGATTGCCGAAATCGGCGCCTGAAAACAACTATATTTAGTAACCGATAAGTCACATGAGCTCAGCTCGCATAGATTAGCATTTACCTTTCCCGAGTAACGAGGATATTGTCTGATACTTGTTGATACCATCAGTTTTTACTAAAGAAATATAACCCTTACAGCAAGGGACCGGTTCAGAAAGACTACAAATGAAACTGAAAAGCCTGCGCTCCGCTCCCGCTGCTCCGATTGTATCTGTGTATTACATGAAACCTATAGACGTGATCCGATCTCTCGTGGGCATCCAAAAATAAACGCATTGTGTCCTGAGGAGCCAAAGCTCTGTAAGCCACAGCCTGGCTGCAGCTGGATGGAAGCAGGTTTGCATCCAGCCCCTTGCTCCAAACGAGCTCAGCGTCAGGCTGCGGGCACCCAGTGCCCGGCACAGCGGCTGTAGGGCGATAAGTCCCGGTCCCGCAGCACCCAAGTGCTCGGGATCCGGCCGTGGGAAGCAGCGGCATGCCATGCAGATATAGGTCTGTGTAGCCCGTATGTTATCCGTGTGTCGGTTCAATGCGCAGAGCGTGGAAGCCTGCAAGCGCTGCATGCATGTAGATAAAACTGGAGGTATTTATGCTAATGCAACTCCTTCTATAGCTCCTTTTTTACATGACAATTCAGAAATGCCTTACGAGATCCTGCAGTACCCTTTCAGGGCAGGCTTGTCTTAATCCCATTTTGCAGGCTCTCGGGCTTATGATTTCAGACCTGCTGGAAGCACACAGCCCGTTCTTGCCGTGAGAGTCATGTTTTCAGAGCAGGACTCACCAAAACCGTCAAAGCAGCAGTGGCACATCTCAGCTGGGGCTCCGGTCCTGCTGGCGTGCTTCAGCCAAAAGCAGCATCACCAGCACAGGACTGCCCCATGAGAGAGGCATCAGGAACTGAGGAGCATCGGGGCCATTTCCACCCTCTCCTCGTGCACTTGTGACCTGCCCCAAGCGGGGCTCTGTCCAGGTGCCCCGGCAGAGCGAGCAGCGTGGGGCTCTCTCTGCCTCTATCAAACAGCCTCTCTCCCTCCGGCAGCACCTGCGGCAAAAATTAGGAAGCCAAAAACTCTACGTCCCCCCACCCTGCTCCCGCCCGAATTAGAGCCAGAGCCCTCTGCGGGACAAGGAACAGGTCCCAGGAGAACTTTGTCTCTGCTGGTGGTGCTATGGCAACAAGTGCAAAGGCAAAACCCACAGGAAAGCGGCCGGGAACGGGGGAACCCGCTGCCTTGGTGCGGGCACGGGGGATGCTGGCACGGAGCAGGAGCAAGGGATCGGCATCGGCTCCTCAAAGGGGCTGAAAGGCATCGGGGGGATGCACCCCAGGTTCTGCTGTGCCTCTGGCCACTGGAAAGAGGCGGCAGGACCGAGGAGCCTAGTATTTACTGAGAGTCTTAAATAGTGACATGAGTCACTGGTGGTGGAAGTCGGTGATGATAAGGCTTATTGCCATTTATCGCCCCGATCGGGCTGCTTCCCTCAGTACAGCAGGGAAACGTAATGTGGTGCTGGAGGGATTTGGGGGAGCAGTGAAGGTGGGGATGGAAGCAGAGCTGCACCGAGCCTGAAGCTGAACTCCTGCAATGCCTGCGAGGTGCGCGCTCTGCCGCCGGCGTTATTGATGCCGGCTGGCGGCTCTGGAGCTATTACAGCTCAAGCCAACCTGCTGCGATCTTAAATTCCCTTTTTCTTTTTTTTCTAAATGGAGCCGCGACTCCTCTCTCGTGCTGGGATTGGGTTTCAAGGCCATCCATCACACGGCGTTTTCTCATTTATTTCCCATCTACCTATTTTGTCATTTAGGGCGAAGCGTCGTTGTGTTAACACGGCTCTCATTTGTCAAAGCGGAATCGCTGGTGTAACTCCAGTCCTCTCGGCAAATCGATCGCAGTGAAATTTATGTTTTACAGATGGGCCGAGCCCTAATAGGAACATCAGTTTGAGACGGGGTTAGTGGCAGGACTGACGGTTTTATCTAAACTCTTGTTTCAGCACACACCACAGGCGCCAAGAAAATATTGCACCAAACAGTAAAATAGAAGCGGCAGTCGTGTTACTGAAATATGCTCAGCCTTGAACTCTAAATTAAAACAAAACCCTGCTTCCGTCATCTAAAAAAAGGGGATTTTGTCAACACAGTTGTCTTGGCAACATTAAAACCGCTTGCCTTGCAGGCTGTGGTTGGCTCCAGGTAGGGCAGGGGCGCGGGGGCATCGCTGAATCCCGGTGAAGTTTCGGCACTGAGGTGACCACGATGGGGGTGATGTGCTGGCAGGACCGGGCTGTGCTCAGATGCTGAATTTCCTCATAGAGGGATGGTTGGGATGAGCACAGAAATTTTTATGGGCACAAAAACATGTGCCAGTTGCCACTTATATGGGTGGGTCGGGAGGATTTTGGGTTGCACCGCCTGAAGGCTGTGAGCTTCAGCCCAGCTAAACGGTGATGAGCAAACATAACATTTTGCTTTCCCCGTAACAAAGCCCTGCAGCATCACCTGGAGCTGGGCAATACCATGAGGTTGTTGTGCAGGTGTCAAAAAGCTTCTTTTATTCAATTCACGCCGAGGTGTAAAACAACTTTGTCGGGGAGGTGAAGGAAATGTGGTGGCCCAGGTGAAACGGCCACTTCCCAGCCTCATGCACGGGAAGGATAAGTGGGGCTGGGCAGGAGGAAGGGCTCACTCCTTCCCAGGAGGATGTCGGTGAGGTTGGTGGGAGGTGGATAAATGGAGATAGCTGGGGGAAACTGTCTGTGTGCTGGGGATGGAGAGGCCATGCACACAGATACATCGCGGTGCCGGTCTGAGCCGAACGGGAGTTGAGCACAGAAGTGCTGGCATGAGTGAGCTGCCTGCCAGTGAATCACTTTAATGCTCCATTTTCAGATGCACAAACATGCCGGTTTACAGTAACTGTGCATATGTTGCGTCCCATTGCTCCTCATCAGAGTCACTGATGCTCCACGGGTTGTAAAAATTAAATGGGCATAAATCCATCAGCCCTGGGGTTCTTTGTGGAGCAGCATAAATCCCACGAAAACTAATTAAATAAGACAATGGTGTCCATTTAAAGCTGGCACGTAGAAATGTAAGCCATTACCGCGGTGAAGATCTACGAGAGACAAGGCTCGGAATCGAATTGTGAGGGCAGGGGCACGCGGGTGCCCACACCTGGGGGCTGCCTCTGCCTGCGATGGGCAAGAGATCGTGCTAAGGGCAGAGGATGGATTTCTCCTCTGCCCATCTTTTGAAATCGAATCACCCAATTAATGTACGTCTAATGCGGTTTCTTGCTTGGAACCTTGTCTGGTGGCTCAGAACATTTTTCTCTATTTGCATGAGGATTGTTGGTCCTTAAGTGAATGCCCTCGAAGCTGCCAAGTGCCATCAGTGCCACCGCGGGGGCACAAGTGCTGTGCCATGTCCTGCGCTGGGTAACACTTTTGCAACAAGTCTCATCAGCATGGGCGCGTGTTGAGACGGGAGAGAGTGCTTTGGTGATGCTGGTTGGAGGCGTTGGAAGCTTGCAGCTCTGCAGGGTTCGCTGCTCTTTGGTAATTTGGGTTGTTTTCCCTCTGGTTTACGTTTTGGAAGGGGAGGGAAACTGAGGCAGAGAGCTGGAGTGCACTGGCCGTGGGTGCTTAATACGTGGGGCTGGCTCAGCAGGGAGCGAGCCTGGCTCTGCCTGTGGCATCATCCCCTTCCCGGCTCCCTTTCCAGGCTGAAATAAGAATTTCCATGCAAGTAGTGCTCACCCGCAGTGACACTCTGCTTGCTGCACCAGCTCTAAGGAGTAGGACGTGACACCGCCGGTAGCTTTAAATCTACGACCTGGCAAATGTGCTGCTGCCCTTGGGTTCATAAATCAGGCTGCTAATGATGCTTGTAGGGAGAGCTGCGCCCAGGCACCCGCACTGCCAGCAGACAGCATCTCCCTGCAGCTTTGAAGGTGCAAGGTGTCGTAGCTGGGAAATGCTCGTCCACGTCCTCCCCAGGGGAGCTGGAGAGTTGGGGGCATAAAGACAGGTTGTCCTGCCCCTCCTCGTCTGCCCTCCTGCCTCTCCGCCCTCTCACCTCCCTTACTCTGGGCAAAAGCAAAAGGAGAAAGAAGGCGTGAGTTTGAAGGGGAATAAAAACCCTGAGCAGGCAAATGATGCCCTTCCCTGGCTTTCTGGGGACTTGCTGATGCAGAGCCCGCAGCTGGTGGGAGCTGACAGCCTCTGATCACACGTGGGTGGGAGCATGCAAGGTCGGGGAGCCAGGCACCCTCTTGTCCGTACAGGGCATACTGGTGCTCACCCCGAGCTTGGTGAAAGGTCTCTCCTTTCATCTCCTTTTTTCCTTCTCTTCCTACTATCAAGGAATGCCGTCGGTGGGCTTCTGGGTGGGGAGAGGCGTGCCCCCAGCAGTGCCATCGCTGCCTGGGGTTTTGCAGGCTGGAGGCAGCTGGTGGTGGCTGGGATCACTGGTGATGCTGGTTTGCAGCTGGCAGCAAAAACACTCAGATGAGACACAGCCTCATGGGTGTCCAGGAAAACACGGGCACTGCGTGTGTGCTGACAAGCTGACTTGCAGCACGGTGACTTTTCCCCTTGCTCTGGCTCCCAGGAGTGCTGGGGGCACCGAGGGAAGGTTCTCGTGGCTGCTGGGTGCCCTGGGGACCGTCGGCAGTGCGTGCTGGGGCTGGGGGGGCTCAGCTGCAACAGGTCTGCTTGCAGAGGGTATGGCACCATGGGTCTGGTGCTGGGCTCGTTGCAGACACGGACACGGCCGGCTGCATCGGGTTCATGAGCATCGTGGAGCCGGTGACTAATGCAGAGCAAATAACAGGGTTTTCTCCTGCCAGGGAAGCTGGTGGTCCCACATCCTGTGGTACTCACATGGCTCCCAAAGCCTTGTTTGTTCTTGCATCACATAGGGAACAAGTCCTGCGCAGTGGTGGGGTTGTGGTGACCTCCTCTGCACGGGGGATGTGGGGCCGGGGGGGTGCAGGAGTGGGGCTGAGGGATGCAGGGCCCCTGCTGTGTGCTGGTGGCAGTTGGAGGATGGAGAACAAGAGCCTGCATGGGGACAAGCAGCCCCTTGAGAGACGCTTGGCCGGTTCATTGGGCACCCCCAGTGGTGCTGATGGACCTCGGATGGAGGTGCTGGGCAGTATCTGAAGGGCAATAGGGGTTAAATCCTTCACAAGGGGTTATGGGTCTCTGCTTTGTTCTCTACTTGCCTGTAAAGAGCCACTCTGGGGTCAGCAGCCTTCATCACACGCGGATTAAAATGCCCGAGTGAGTTAGTGCAGGGCTGGTGGCACTGCCCTGCCGCTCAGATCCCTGTTTTTTTCCCAGCCGGGTGCTGGAGCTCAGCCCATGGCTTTGTGGAGCTCAGCCCTGCTGAGCCTGCAGCTGCGTCCCGGGGTCCCTCCAGGGCAGGGGGTGCTTGGTGTGGGGTGCTCGAAGGTGCAAACCCCCTGAACGTGATACTCTGGGGGACAGCAGACTGATTTGGCATGTCAGTGCTTTCAATTGCAGACTCTCCATTTTCTCCCCAAAATTCAGATTTAAAAAGAAAAGGAGGCGTTTGCATTTCAGCTTGCTGCTAAAGGCACAGCCCCACAGCAAAACATTCTCCAGGGCACCTCAGAAGTGTGCAGGGAATGCAGAGAGGGTTTGGGAGCTGACGTTACCCGGTGCAAGCACACAGCCCCATCAGGAGGCAACGACCCACGGCTCTCCAAACCACCCGAGTGCTGTAGAAAGTCATGCCCAGATGCTCGGGATCCCCCGAGGGCTGGCTGAACTCCCCGCTTCGCCTCCGGATGACTTCCCACTGGTTGGTTTGGGAGCTGTGCAGAACTGGCAGGGTTGGGCACTGGGGGGAGCCCAGCTGAGCCTCTGCACCCCCGTGCTGGGGCTGGGACACAAGAGAGGAGGAGCCGAGGCTGCGAGCCCTTCAGCCAGGCTTAAAAGCACTTGTCAGTGTAAATAACTTGGAGCAACGCCGGTAAGAGGAGCTGGCTGTCATCTCCTACCGCCTCGGTCTGCTCCTGACTGCTGCTCCTTCTCCTGATGCAGTGAAAGGGGCTCGGTGGGAAGGTGCCCGTGGAACCGGGTTCGTCCTGGGCAGGGAGCATCCAGCTCACCCTGATCCATCTCGAGCATCAGGTTGGGGACGTTGTACAAAACGCGGGCAGGCGAGCAGCAGGATGCCCTGCTGAGCACCACGCTGAGCACCACGCTGAGCACCACGCTGAGCACCGTGCTGCTCTGGCTCGTGCAACTCGCTCAGGCATTTGTGCTCAACCCAAAGCGGGCAAAGGTCGGAGCAGGGCTGTCCCGCGGCCCCTTCCCAGCACTCCCTTTTCCATGCCTTTTGCATCCCCTGCTGAACAGATGGTGCTGATTATTTTTTTTTTTTTAATTTTTGCAGGGGGAGTGGAGGAAAGGGAGCCCGGAGCCACGCGAGGCTGCAGCCTGGCTCCGAAAGCACCCGGGGGGTGACATCTGCGGGGATGGGCTGATGCACGTGGGCACCCGTGGCACTTTGCGCCCACCCCACGTCACTTCTTTCTCTCTCCTTTGTTGTCTTTTCCTCCTCTAGATAAAGCAGCTCGCGGCCCGCTTGCAGCCTGAATAACCCGTGGGGATGCTCGAGTGGCGAGTGGGCTGCCTCCAAGCCTCCGGGACCCGAGGCTGACTCGAAGCCAGCATGTCGAACCCCCCGGCCCCCGCTCGGTGAGCAATGCCTGGAGCTGCCCACCCTGCCTCTCGCCTTGCTTCTTTCTCCCGGTGAGACCGGGACGAGGATGCTGCAGAAAGCCAGCCTGGAGCTGAAGCCCAGAGGTGTTTTGCAGTGAGACGAGGCACGTAAGAGCCTGATAAGCATCCCCCAGCTCCCCAAATCTCAGCACTCAGCGAGTGTCGAGGTCCTGGCCTGCAGGCTGGTGACGCAGGCTGCCATGGAAGAGAGCACGTTCAGCGTGCAGCAGATACAGCCCAACGTCATCTCGGTGAGGCTCTTCAAGCGCAAGGTGGGGGGCCTGGGCTTCCTGGTGAAGGAGCGCGTCAGCAAGCCGCCCGTCATCGTCTCCGACCTGATCCGGGGAGGGGCCGCCGAGCAGAGCGGCCTCATCCAGGCCGGGGACATCATTTTAGCTGTCAATGGCAGGCCCCTGGTGGACATGAGCTATGAGGCCGCGCTGGAGATACTGAGAAGCATCGCCTCCGAGACCTACGTGGTCCTCATCCTGCGGGGCCCCGAGGGCTTCACCACTCACCTGGAGACCACTTTTGCCGGCGACGGGACGCCGAAAACCATCCGCATCACCAGACCCCTGTGCCCGACGCCGAAGGGGGTCGACCTGTCCAACCCAAATCTCCAGGGCAAGGAGCAGCCGCTGCCGGCAGCCGCCCGCACCATGGGCTCCCTGTGGGCCCGGGAGACGGGGCGAGAGGAGCCGATGGTCCACGTGAACGGCATCGTTCCCAGCCCCAAGGGACAGGACGGTGGCAAGGGGAAGGACAGTGCCTGCAGCCACCTGTGCCTCAATGGCGGCGTGGAAGACAACGAGCTGCTCAAAGAGATCGAGCCCGTCCTGGATCTCCTGAAGAGCAGCAGTAAGGACGGCGATGGAGATGCACCCTGCAAGGTAGAGACAAGAGATATAGAAGTCCAGGTAGACTGGTAGGTCCCTACATATATATATATATAATTTTTTTATTTTTTATTTTTTTAACTTTTGTTGAAATGTGCCGGTTTGGGTCACTCACCGTGGCATGTTGCGGGGCCAGGGAGCACCTTTCCAGAAACTGCTGCGTGACATGGCAGGATGGAGACAGGAGAGGAAGGCGTATGAGGAGAGTGGGGTGAGGCTGATGAGGGGAAAAGAAATGAAAATTTGGGAGCAGGTCAGGAATGGAAAAGCTGATCTGATGTGTGATGTGGGGACCACGGGCTGGGGATTTTTTCTATTCAGTTTTATTGATTTCAGAGGTTGCAGGTGTTAAACAAGACCCCGTGCCTCGGTTTTCCCTTGGCAAATAAGACTCGTACAGGCTGTCCTGGCTGCTCTGCTCCGGAGCCCTCCGGTTGAAATCTGCTGTTGATTAACGGCAGGGAGAGGGAAGGTCAGAGCGGCAGGAGGAGAGAAATGGCTCTCAGGACCTTCTGTGTCATTTGTTAACGGGGCTCTGGCTTCGGGAGGGATAAGGAGAGCTCCATCCCAGCTCCTGCTGGAGCCAGGGGCAGCCCCATGCGGGCAGTGGGACCTGCCCTGGGTGCTGCTGTGCTCGGGGCAGAGGGAAGGGGACAGGTTTCTCTCTGAGCACTCAAAAAACACCAGAGCTTGCTGAAACATGGCAGGAAAGCTGCATGTTCTTCCCCTCCACTGCTTCTAGATTGGGTTAATTATTTCAGTACATGTAGGTGAGTGACAAGAGTGGGGACATACGGACGCTCACCCCATGGCTTCTTGAGAAGGGAGAAGTCAGGGGGATGGAGCTGGGGGCAGCATCTTTGCTGCCTGCCCCGCACGGGGCCGTGCACACAGTGACACCCTTCCCCTCCTCGGCGTTTCCCCAGGGGTGTTTACGGGGGTACGCAGCGCGTCTGCCCCTGCACCCTGTGGTGCTTCGGGTTTTCAGTAGTGATTTTTCCATAACAGCTCTCTCGCCTCCTGGCCACGTACTAGCAATGATACTTTGCTTTTTCCTGTTGCTTTCCCCGAGCCCCCAAACACGTTAGGGCCGTGCCAAGTGCTGCAGCAGGCTGTGCCTGCCCTCGTTCATTGACGGGATGGAACCGCTAGAAGGCTTGGGCAGGAGGGCTTGCAGGAGCTGATGACCTAGGTTTGGTGGCAGTAGGACTTGTAGCTTCAAGTCTCCTTGCTTGCTTAGGGAGGGGAAAAAAGCTGTTTACAAAACAGATTTTGAAAAGGGATTCTTTTTTTTTTTTTTTTTTTTTTTCTGATCAAAAGGAGGTTGCTCCCACCACAACCCAATGTAGGCTTTTCATCTCCTTTATTTGTGGTTGTTTTCTTGTTGTCGCTTCTGCTCACCCACATCGTGCATTTTCCATGCGGAGGACACGGCTGCTCAAAGCATGTTGTGGCTGCCACAGTGAGGCAGGACACATTTGCTCTGCCCCACGCTAGCAGAGGTTTGGGATGGGCGGTGGGACAGGGCAGCATCCCCCCGCCACGCACATTTGGGACCCCGCATGCTGCATCCAGCACCAGAGACCTGTGGTCTCCGCTATGTAAAAAGTGGGAAGAAACGTTCTCAGTGAACATTTCTGGCCAGTGCTTTCCCTCTCACCCCACAAATACACTCACTGGAGTGCTTGTTGTGCCTTGCATGAAGCTCGGAAGCCCTGGGGGGCACAGTCCCAAGCACTGCCACAAGGCTCAGCCTCACCCTCCTGTGCCTCGTCCTAGCCCAGCAGCTGCAGGCTCACCAAGGAAATTCTGTTCTGGCTAGGAGTGAGATGGAAAAGGTGTTTTTTCCTTGGAGGGATCTCTTCTGCTCTTCAAGAGATTACACATAAACAGTTTAAATTCACTTAAGCTGAAGGATTTCAGACAACCAACAACAAAAAAATCAGCAATGTGGGTACTTCACCAAAGCTCAATTCACTTTATTTTTCAGTATCTTAGATATACATTTATAAAAGTGGCTTGGAATTGAAAATCCACTTTTTGAGCAAAATTAGCCTTCAATCTTCTGCCTGATGAAAAGCTGCAGCCCGGCTCTTGGGGTAGAGCTCTGTGGGGAGAGGACCGGGGTGGTCGGGGGGAGCGGGGAAGGAGATGCGCTGAGGGAGGACGTGTCGGAGGCTGCCCTGCAGGGGAAAGGGCACTGCTCGGCCGCTTCTCCCCCGCTCCTGCGATGTGCTGCAGATGATTCATTTCCTCCGTTCGGTCTCAGGCAGAGCTGGGGCATGGTGAAGGTCTTCTAGAGTGAGAGTTTTCTTGGTCCGGAGAAGTGCAGAAAGGTCAGGGAGCAATGGGGAGCGGATCACTGCGGAGACTGTGGTGCTCGATGCCAAATAAATGCCCAAAAAAATAAGCCAGCCTTGATGGATTGATGCAGCTCTGGTGCCCTAGGCTGGGACTTCTCCAGGCTGGAGGGACCAAGCAGAGCTGAGGTCAATCAAAACAGGAACAGAGCTCTGCCTAAATATCAGGGGGGCACAAATCCTTGCTCAGGGCTGAGCCTTACACCTCCAGCCCGGATCACTTGACCACGATCCAGCTGAAGATGCTGGTCTCGGGTCCAACCCCGCTCTGTCTGTCTTTGCCTGGTGCTGACCTTCACCGCCAGCAGCATTTGTCAAAGCCAGTCGGGCTCGCAGAGCTTTGACAGCTTTCCCAGGGCACGAAGGGATGGCGCAAGGCTGAGGTTATTCGCAAGCAGCCGAACACTTCTCGGTCAAGGTGGGCCGAAAGGGATTCAAATTGCACCTGGTGCCCATGCTGCTTCCTGCAAGAAAAACTGGAAACTGTGAAGTTTCCACTGGGGGAAAAAATCATTTCATCCCCATCCCCTGCGCCAGGGGGCTGTGCTCCCTGGGGATGTTGCCTCTGCATGGCCTGGCTTTTGCTCCCTGCTGATTTCTGGCTGCAAGGTGCCCCGCAGACACCGTGCATGCCCATGGGACGGGCCATGACCACAGTTGAATGTCTGCTCCATGGCTCAAACCATCTGCCAAGAGGTTGATCATAAAACAGAGCGTGGAAGTGGGGAGCAAGGTATGATGAGAACTGGCATTTCTGCCATGAGGCTCACCGTGGGCTAGAAAATAAAAATAGAGTTTGATTCACTCCCTGCCAGCTAACCTAGGTCTGTTTTTCCCTCTGAGCTCTAGGGAGATTGTCATGTCCCATCTTTCCCTCCCTCTCCCCACACCAAGTTGCCAGTATTTGTTTTTCTTCCCAGGTCTGTTCCATAACATGAACGGCATGATGGAAGCATGGCACTTTGGGGGGCAAAAAGCAGCATCAGCAGCCCTGGGAGGGAGGAGTGTGCTGAGAGCAGGAATTCTGTTTATGAAGGGTTTCAGGGTTTCAGGCTCCATCCTGCATTGGAACAAACCCCGTAATTTTGCAGTTCCCGAAGAGAAAATTCTCTTCCTCCCACCTCCCTCGCCGCCGCCAAAATCTCTTTGTGTTGCTCAAAACATTTCATTTGCATTTCTGATGTCTTCATTATTCTGTACTTGGACACAAAACTTTAAAACCTCCGAAATGAAAAGGTTCCCTGGATCTATCGTGTTATTTTTCAAAACGTTGAGGCAGGAAGCTTTGGCAGTGAGTAACCCTCTTCTTCCTCCCCTTCTCCCTCCGTGGATTCTTCCTCCTCACCACCCTGACTGCATCAGGCTCACCCAGAGTGGTGTTTAGTGCCGGAAAACAGCAAATTCCACCCCAAAATACCCCTCAACATCCTTCTGGCAGGGTGTCATGTTTCTGTCCTTGTCCCTCTGAGACCCAGCACCGCTTCGGGGACTTTGCACCGAGGTGTAACGGTGGGGACAGTGCCCAGATGTGTGGGTGGCAACAGGAGGGTGGCAGTCTGTGCCTTTGGGGATTACAGAGATGCACCCCAATACCGTGGGAGCACTGGGGACAGACCCCGTCCTTGTGCCCTGTCCTAGCCAGCAAGCCCAACTGAGCGACCCTGGCAGACCTGGGCTGGGCTCAGGCTGAAGCCCTTTGGGTGCTGAAATCATTTTGGTGCTCTTTGGGCATGGCTAGGAAGGGGCAAGGACAGCAGCTGCGGGTCGGATCTGACACAGGCAGCATCTCGAATGGTGCTGGGATCAGCTGGGGCACCGGGATCTGTTCCCGGGTCTTTATCTGCCAGCGCCACTTCCACCACGTTTAGCAGCCTCGTGTTTCACAGCACGGCCTCGCTCCGGGGGTGCTTGGCTCGTCCATCCCCAGTTCCTGCAGAGGGCACGGCGCAGCGATGCCCCTGGCCTCACAAGGGTGAGCCCCATGCTCCTGCCACGCCACATCCTCATCGGTTTGGCTTTGTCCCTTCTCTTTGGTGCAGTCAGAAGTCATCTTTCGCATTTAGGAAGGGACTTCTTGCTGCTTCTGCAGTCACCTGCTGCGGGGAGCACAAACCGCCTTTCAAAGTGATTCCTTCTGCTTTTGGCTCATCCTTGCAATCCCCAAGGACAACCCAGGAGGGAGAAAACAAAGAAAACAAGGTATTTCCCTCCTGCAGCTGGTGGGTGAGCTTCCCACGAGGGTCCCAAGCACAGCCTAGGGCTTCCAGGAGCTGGGATGAGGGCTTGGTGGAGCCGTCTGCCCCCGGCAGCCGTGAACATCCGCGTCCTCGCTCCATCCAAACTGCCCCCCGGGGACGGCAGCAGCCAGTTGTGCCTCTTGTCTCTGCCTGGGAAATCAGAGAGATCCTTCTGCCAAGCAAATTCAAAGGAGTGGAGTGACAATTTTCTTTTTGCTCATATTTTTTTTTTCCCCCCCCCCCCCTTCCTTTTCGGAAAAGCTTTTGGAGACGTTTCTCAAAGGGCTGCTCTCAGCAACTTCCTTTCTGCTTCATCACTGCGAGCACTGCAACATCATCAAATTAGTCAAAAGAAAACAGTGGTGCCTCTCATTTTCCCAAACAGCCAGATGCTCTTTCCGAGGTGAGACAGCAAGCTGCATGGGTGGGGGAGGACAGGATTCCTCTGCCTTTTTTTTATTATTATTTTTTATTTTTTTAAGCAGCACATTTTGCTTTCAGAACAAACAGGCGGGGTCCCTTCCAACAAACCTCCTCTGGATCCACGCATACAGGTCAGGTTTGAGGGCGAGTCGGGAGGATTTCTCTGAAGGAAGCAGCAGGAGGGGCAACCCCGTTGGCTCACCCATCGCTAAGTGCTTTTGGACACGTTGTCTGGAGGCTGTAGGATTTTGGCTGCCCCGCCAGGACCATCCTGTGTGCGCGTGGGCGGCTCGCCCCATGGCTCTGCTGCCGGCCGTGAAGCCGGGCCAAGAGAGGAAAACAACGGGCCCGAAAGACCCTGTTCCTGCCTGAGACCTCACACAAGGCAATTGCAAGAAATGGGCAGGAAATATATGTTGAATGAAGCAATTGATTTTATTTTTATTTTTTCTCTCCCCCATCTGGGCTAGGAGGGGCCAAGGCTCCTCTGTCTCTGAAAGAGCCGGATAGTTGTGTGCATCCGAAGGAGGTCAGCTCTAGCTCAGCCGGGGCACACAGCAGCCGTGCTGCGAGGGACAGAGCCTTCCTTGCATGGGGCAGAGGCAGGCAATGCACCCCCAGCTTTGGCTGGTGGCTTTGCTGCAGCTGCGCTTTTGCTTTTTTTTTTGTCCGGGGGCAGCACCTCGCTGCCTTGTGCACAATGTTGCTGTCCAGCCTAAACAGCGCCGTGCAACCTCGTGCTGCCCCACTTGCAGACGTGCCAGGTCCTGAGCATCCACCCCCGGTACCCACCTGGACCTCACCATTCCCAGGGACCGTGCCTCTTGCTTTCGGGGCCGGCTCCAGCAAACCCGTCCTACTTTCCTACTTCTAATGCATGAAGCTGCCGACGACGGCGATGACTTAATTCGAGCATCTGGTCTTTTTCCGTGCCGTTGGCACAGGTACCAGCATTCACGGCTTCGCTGGTGTGCAGACAATGAGATTACGCCTGCAGCCTCCCAGCCGCGTCCTCCGGCGGCCGCTGCCGATTGATGGATTCCTCCCCGAGGTTCCCTCGTGCCAGCAGGCACCCATTGAGACGGGCTTGCAGACACCTTTCTGCAAGCAGCGGGTCATGCCAGGCGCCTGCAGGTGTGTGCTCGGTGCCATTTTGGAGGTGTCTGCTGGATATCTGGCACGCTGGGGTCTGCCTGCCCGAGCCTCTCTGCACAGAGGCAAAATCCTTGCTGCCGGAGGGGCACTGTGGCCCCTCATGGGGCTGGTTCCCTCTGCTCAGCCCAGGCTCCAAGGGATTCCTCACGGATTTAGTGCTTGTGTCTTGGGTTTTGGACCAGTTCTGGAGCAGGACGTCGAGGCTCCTCAGCTGCAAGAGATTGGGTTGTGCCTGCCCAGCATTTCTTGTGCTCGGAGGCTCTGTGTTGGCCAGCTCCATGCTCCCTGGGGTTTAGAGCAAGAGGGCAGGAACATGCAGCTGTGGGAATGAGTATTCTCCAGGAGGTTCAGTAGCTGGGTTTGTCTTGGGGGGAAGAGCCAGATTTTCTGCATTTTCATGTTGCTGCCTTACTGCTGGGAATCCTCTAGGTGGAGGTAGGCTGGATGTGTCTGGAGCCCCTGGTGGGCTGGCAGAGGGCAGGGTGCGTGGTTTGTGCGGGTCCCCAGCAATATCAA
This sequence comes from Oxyura jamaicensis, assembly GCF_011077185.1. Lineage (NCBI taxonomy): Eukaryota > Metazoa > Chordata > Aves > Anseriformes > Anatidae > Oxyura > Oxyura jamaicensis. The sequence continues at coordinate 5,653,011 of NC_048907.1, forward strand.
GAACAGCCAAAGCAAAGCTGGTGCCATGGCCATGCACAGCAAAGCAGGGCTGTATCTCCTGGGGCTGCTGTGGCTCCCCAGGGCAGAGACTGGCAGGGCAGGGACGTGAGCAGGGGTCTCAGAAGCTTTGTCTCCTGAGGACCTGGTTTCGGTTGGCAGCCAGCAGGGGAAAGAAGTGACCCAAGGTCCTGATGCAATGCCCAAATCCGTGGTGCACACACACCCCATGGATGGCATCAAAGCCCAGCAGCTAGAGCAGCCTACATGGGGGTTGGAGGACAGCTAGCAAAGCTCTTCCTCTTCTCCCTCAGCAAGCAAGCATGGGGCTGATGGGGTGTATGTCCCCACACCTCGCACCCCAGTGTGGCCGCCAGGTGCTCTGCCGTGCAGTAAGGACCCGGCACCTGCTGTGGCTGCATGGTGTGTGGTTCCCTGTGCCTTATCTGATGGGCAGCCTTCCACATACCAGCCATGGGGCAGAACCGCTTTCTTCTCCAAGCAGCAAGGGGTACAGCTCTGGGTACAAGCTGCCCTGTGGCACTTGTACCCCTTATCTTGCACCTTGTTGGCCACCCTAAGGCAGCCAATGCTGGGAAGATGTCCAGGACCCGGTGTAATGCTGTGGCAGCTGAGCATTGCTCTGTGAATGCAGAAAAAAATGATAAAAAGTTAGAGCATAGAGAGAGAGCCCTTAAATGAAGTATTTTGCTTAAGCTTCACCTAAAGACAGAAGCTGAGGGTGAGGGAGGTCCTGAAGCTGGATTTGTTGGTACGTGTCTCCTCGAGATGGTGTCAGGAACACCATGCTGCTGTGAATTATGTCCCGAGCATGAGCGTCCTGCTTTGGTCAGTGCCCAGAGCATGCCGTTGTTAATGAGAAGGCTCGTTAGTAACTCCAGTGGGCATCTGGAAGAGTTTTAAGAACTGACAGCCGGAGCAACGCCATTGCCAGAGCACATTAGCTCAATGACGGGCTGTTGAGCAAGGGCAAAGCAGCGGTGCTGCCGTGCCGGACCGGGTCTGGAGCCTTACCAGGGCTTTCGGTGCCTTTGCTTCAGCCTGGATGCTGCAGCCTGCCTGTGCTGGGTGTCAATTCTCCAAACCCCATTTGTTTTTCTCCTTCGTGCAGGTTTTTGTGGCAGTGGTTTTCCATCACCTGTTTGGATGGCATTTAGCAGCCTCGCTAACATCCCGTGGACATTCCCCAGACACAACGTGTGCGGCAGACGCCGTGCACCGTGCGTTACATCCGTCTCGTTGTGCAGGCAGGGGCAGCCAGCACCAGGGACACCCTCGTCCCCCAGCCTTACAGATGTACTCCGTGTAGGCGAGCCGTCTGTTTGCTTGAACAGATTCGCCCGGGTAAAACCGCTTGCACACAGCGGCATTTACAGCATCTGTAAAGGTCAGGAAGAGGAGAGAGCGCTGCCTCTGCCTCCTGGGAGCGCCTACTTTTCCTTATGTTTTTTTTTTTTCCTCTCCTCCACTCATCAACAACGACCTGCTCTCTGCAAACCCAGCCCGTTTTGCCGTGAGCCTTTGCAGCTAGAAATGTGCACAGCTCTCCTTCACCCCCCTCTCTGCTTGCTTTCGCAGGGCTCTGGATGGAGCCAGCTTGATTTTGGGGGGCAGGGTTCCTGGCACATCACCCCTGTAGAGCAAGCACCAGGGCTAGCGTGGTTTCACCTTGGGGTGCTAGGCTGGGAGCCAGGCACGCCGACATCCCCTGGCCAAACGCAAGGCGTGGGGCTCCTGTTGCTGTGCCAGCACCACGCTCACCTGTGTGACAAAATGCCCGTGGTGCTTGGGTTGCCCTCGCAGGAGTGATTCATCGCCTTGGCCAAGGCAGAGTGTTCCCTCCCCTCCCCTGGTGGGACGCCCAAGTTTTCGCTCCTGTGGGAAGTGGCCCCAGCAGAACACGGAGCGACGGCCGCCGGCACCACTGCCAGTGCCCAGCCCGCTCACCCCTGTGCTTCTTAACCCTCCAGTTTCAGGGAAGGGGAAAACAAGCTGCAGAAAGCCTTGCCGGCTCAGATGGAGAACGACCGTGTCTTGGGTGACCTCTGGGGGAAGAGCAACGTGCCCATGGTCCTCAACAACCCCTACTCTGAAGCGGAGCAGGTAAGTGCCTGTCACTTGTGCTGCTTTGGGTGGGGATGGGTCGCGGGGTGCGGAACCCTCCTGGGGGGCTCTCACACTGCAGAGAGGCTGCAAGGACTGCCTGGGTTGTCCTGAGGACCCATGGTCCCAAGACTTGGAGTCAATGGTGCATGGAGCCCATGTGGTCCAGAAGCTAAATTCCCCAGGGCTCAGGCAGGGCATGCATTGCTGGAGAAGGATGCTCCTCGTCCAAGGAGCCAAGGTGGAATGGGAGCATAGCCAGGGACCACGTCTCCAAAACCTCCCTTGGGACCATCGGCCCGTTTGGTGGCAAAAAGCTGAGCCGCCTCTTTAAGGTCGTTTTGATTTATATGATGGTAATTCAACATAGCACTTCAGATAACATGTTGTACTGCGCCTTTTCATCTTCTCACACTCCACAGACATAAATTCTCAGGCTTCCTTGCCAAAAATGGATTAACTCCCTGTTTGTAGCCAAGCCAGAGAAACAAGGCTGGAAGCCCCTGGGGAAAACACGATACCCGTGACCACGGCCCAGCCTGGGCAGCCAAGTGCATCACCCCGATGGGATTAACCAGCAGTGGGTCAGGACACGGGGGACCGATCCAGGGACCATGTGTTCTCCTTGCCTGTCCTATCCCCACCTGACTTGTCAGGATTGCTTTGTACTCTTCAGGGGAGGGGAGAAAAGTAATTTCATGGTCACATGAAGATTTCCGAGAAAATCAGTATTTCCTTGGCTCGGGAGCATCCTCAGCAGATGCCTCTGGCTGACACCTCTTCCCAGCCCCAACGAGCTGCCACCCCACGCAGTGCTCCTCGCTGCCTGCCACGTGCAGACCACTGCAGCATCAGGTTCATCTGGCACTCGGGTGCTGAGCCTGGCCTCGATCCCCAGCAGCACCTCTCGGGCCACTGCTCTTCCAGTTTTCCCATCTCAGAGGCATCGTAAAGATGCAAAGCCAGGAGCAGGATGCGAGGTCACATAAGGTGACATGGCCAAGGTGATTCTGACCATGCCAGGCTTGCTGCATGGCTGTAACCCACCCTGCTGGGTGCTCGGATGTGGCCAGGGACAATCTCCATCCTCTCTGCACAGCCAGCCCTGCCAGCAGCACAGACAGCCTTACCTGTCACCGACTCACGTTGGCACATGTAAATGGGTGCAGCTGACAGCGAGCCATCGCGGGCAGCCCCACCTCCTGCTCCGTGGTTAGAGCACTGCAGCAGCTCTCAGGATCCACCCCAGCAGGGACATGTCACTGCTCTGGTCCCTTCCTGGGTAGATGCAGACTTTCTGCCTCCTCGCTAAGCTCCATGCATGTACGTGTCTGTTACTATAAGCACTTTATAACCTTCTGTGTTCAGAGCTTAACTTCTCTCCGTGTTAGGGCTGCCAAAATCCCTGGTCTTAAGCTGTTATTAAACTCTTTATTTCCCCCCGCCCCCCCGCTGCTAGATGTGCAGGCTTTCTTTTGATCCCTCTTATCCCCACACCAGCCCTGGAGGCAGGGCTGGTTCCCTGGCTCCCCGCAGCCATTCCCCGGGGATGCCTGCGGCCGGGAGGAAAGAAAGGGCAGCGGGCATTTCGCTGAACTCCTCGCAAGCCGCAATAAATACTGTTAGCACGGCGGCGAGCCAAGCCAAACACCAGCTCTTTATACACGTTGTTCTCTAAAGCAGGATTTGGTGGAGTCACTTGGCCAGGTGGGGAGCGCTCACCGAGGCTTGTAATAAGGTGCTGAAAGACCGGTTGGGCATCGATCGCTCCACTGGGTCTGGTTCTGTTTTTCTTTGCCTTTTTTTTTTTTCTTTTTTTTTTTTTTTTTTTTTTTTCCAAAATCACACGGTGTGCTCTGCTGCTTTCCCAGGAGCCCTAGACCCGGGCGATGGGGAGATGCTGTGACTTCACCAGCCCGCGTCCTGCGGCCGTATTTCAGTCTGCACGGATTGATTTGTTGGCGGCGCGGGCGGGCGCGTGCATCTGCGACGGGGCAAGGGACTCACAGCGGTTCCATGCCTGTAAGGATGATTTACAGCTTTATAGAAACAAAACAAAACAAAAAAGCACAGTTTGGAGTTAAGGCAGTCTGGAAGGAAATGTCAGCAAGCTAATAGACCCGTGACCCAGCAAAGTGCTCCAAAGCGGGTCCCCCATGGCCGATGCATCTCGGCAGGATGGTGTTTGCCACCCGGGGGTGCAGGAGGAGGGCTGAGGACCTGCAGCCCAGGCACCTTGCCCCCAGGCCGGGCTGGGTGCCTTTCTCCCCTCCCTCTGTAAGAGCTGCAGACATCTCTCAAGCTGCACACCGCCGCTAAGTGCCTTGTAGATGCCTGCATCTTACGCGCACGCCCCGACTGCTCCGTTAGTCTCTCCTCCATTTGTCCCACTCTTGAGTCACTAATATCACAGCTGCCTAATTAAAACATGAAAGCAGCTCTCACAGCCTCCCTGAGAGAAGCGGGGGTAATATTTGGCTCCAGCAATGCCGTGCAAGGAAGGCATACACACGCACACGCGGCTCCTTCCCAGTCTTTTCTGGGTGTTGCTCTCTGTGCAGCTGCAGTGGGGTTTTGGTGCTTCTGCTTCTCGTAGGTGGTGTCACCTCGGCTGCCCCTGGCACCTGGGGCTTCATCCTGCCCCAGCACCGTGGCCTTGTTTCAGCAAGGATGCAAACTCCATCAGTTCCTGCAGGGAAAAGCCAAAAAGGAAAGGGAGCAGCTTTCAGGGGTCTTGAAGGTAGAGCATCTGTTAAGTATCCACCCTCCACCAGCTTGCACCATTGTGATGGTTTTACTCGAGTGGGCAGCCGAGCTCCACCACAACCGCTCTCTCACTCCTCCCCTCCTCAAAGAGGAAGGGGGAGAAAAAACAACACAAAGAGCTCGAGGTTTGAGATGAGAATGATTTAATTAAGGAAAGGGGAATGGGGAGAAAGAGAAACAAAAGAAACAACAAGGCCGCGCGGAAGCACAGAGAGAAAGAAAAAAAAGTTATTCTCTACTTCCCATCAACGAGCGATGTTCGGCCACGTCCCGGGAAGCAGGGCCTCAAAACGCGTACCGGTTGTTCAGGAGAGACCCTCCCCCATGAGAGCCCCCCTTTTATTGCTGAGTGTGACATCAGGTGTTATGGAATATCCCTTTGGTTGGTTTAGGTCAGCTGCCCTGGTGATGTCCCCTCCCCATCAATTGCCCACCCCCAGCCTGCTGGCTCTTGGGGGCCTGGAAGGAGTTCTGATGTTGTGCCAGCACTATGCAGCAATAGACACAACACTGGAGTGGTACCAGTGCTGTTCCAGCTATGAGTGCAGAGCACAGCACTGTGTGGGCTGCTGCAGGGAAAGGTGACTCCATCCCAGACAGACCCAACACAACCATGTGCGTGCTTGCCCCACTGATGGGGTTGTTCCTACATCTGGGTCCATAACACGCTCTTTCTGGATGCAGCCAGCACTTGCTGCCTTAGCTGGTACTTCTGGCTTCTGTCTGGTGGAGGCAAGGTGAGGAGGTAAGCTTTTGGAAACTGTGAGGACCAAAGAAGGTCCTGCAGAGGAGTCGGTGTCAGCCCAGGCATCACACTGGCAAGGGATTTGGGTGCATCCGTCCCCTGGGGAGGGAGGATGGAAATCTTTTGCCCTGGTGGTTCAGGATCAGCTTCTTGTTGAGGAAGAGCAAGTTTGGTGGTGGTGTTTATATTTCCTCTCTTTTTGTCATCCTTCTGGCCCCTGTGACTTTCCCTCCTGGGTTTGCCCATCAGCAAAGCAGCTTGTTCTGAAACAAGAGGCTCTTGTGCTGGCTGTTCTCCACCTGGTCCTTCAGGGAGGAAGGCTGTAATGCTGGATTTACGCTGCTGCTGCTGCTCCACGAGCTGCGACTGTGACAAGGATCCAAAGCAGGACCACCACAAAGGAGTGTGAAACTGAAGGGAAAAAACAACAACAAAAACAAACAAACAAACAAAAACTTGCAGACAGATTACAAAGGGACACAAGCTACAAGGTTCCCTTAGGCAGGTTACACTCTAACTCCATCCAAGTCCAGACCCACGCTGCAGAGATGCGAGCCTTTAAACGGCATCAAATCCAAGGGGGTTCTGACAAGATGCTCCAGTTTGGGATCAGGATTCCCCCAAAACCTCCAGCAATACCTTCGTAGTGGCAGCGGATGGAGCACACCCAAACACAAGATGTAATTCCAGAAGTGTCTCTGTTTACCAGGGCCACCGTGGATCTCATGCCCCATGGCACGCCATCAGATATGGACTGCTCATGAAACTTTCCAGCGCGTGGAGGAACGAGGGTTGCAGCACACATATTGGATATGATGATATCTGAAAACATTTCTGAAAACATGTGCAAATAGAAAGAGCTTGCAGACAGAAGGTGCAGCCAGCTCTGCTCGGCACAAGCTGGCCGAGCCTCTCCCGTATGCTGGCATATCATTCAAGACGTGCTGGATGAGCCCAGCCTGACGCAGGATATTGAGGTGGGCTGGAGACTCAGAGCTGAGCCCGAAGTGATCTGAGTATGCATAATTCAGTAGCCCTCCCACTTGTGTAATGTATCTGTCCTTATTCCGACGTTCTTTCAGCGTAGATATCAAAGGAGACATACCTTTGGCTTGCTCAGAGGAACACTCGGCTGTTAGCTCTGTCTCAGAGGGCTCATACTGGTGAGGCTGAGCTTGGCATGTGTAAAATCTGAGCAGGTGATGCTCCTGAAAAAGATACATCCAATACATTTTGGAGATAAGTCTTCCGCTGGGAAACTTGAACACGGCGTTCTCCTAAGTCATGGCTGTCTGTTTTTTAACTCCTCTCCTACAGGTTTGGCTGTCTGGTAAACAGAGATGACTTCTCAACCGTGCTGAGAGTCAGTTGCATCATTGCAGGATCCCAAACGCTGCCAAATATTTGCATCGTGCACCTTTTCTCACTGTGTTTTCATTAGGATTTAAGAATGGGCACTCACTAATGGAAGATGCTGCAGCTTGTTGTGGCCTTTTTCCTATATTTCTTTGACAAATATAAACCTTGTGCATATTTCATTGACAAATATTAACCTTGTGCTTGGTCCCCACTGTTGTCCAGCCGCCGCCGTCGGGGCGACAGTCCCCGACCAAGAACACGGTGAACGGGAGCCCTTCCAAATGCCCGCGGTTCGTCAAAATCAAGAACTGGGAGACGGGCGCCGTGCTTCACGACACTCTGCACCTCAAGACGGCGATGGTGAGTGGGGTTGGTAGGGCTGTCTGAAAGTTGTCCGAGCATAACTGGCCGGTCACGGTGTTTCCAAGATGGTTTTAGAAAATTGGAAATTTAGAAATTTAGAAATTTGGAAATACAGATCTGGATGAGTTCAGGCCAGCCTTCTCATCTCCTACAGTGTCTGAATTTCAAACCTCTGGTGTGACAAGCTGGGTGAGAAGGAGCTCCCTCTGGGAAGAGCAAGGAAAGACATAGGGCTTTATGTTGAGCTGGAACAAGAATCTAGTGAGCCTCAATCATCTGCATCAGGTGGGGCAGGAGGCGACTGCACACACTCGAACTCTCTTACACAACAGTACTGAGAGGTGTGAAAATGAACAGGGCTGGAAATATCCCAGTTTGTCAAAGATGTTACCAACTCCTGGGCAGCTAAATACCGACTTTCCCCAGCCTTGCTCTCACAGCCAAGCCATGCTTGTCTCATTCTTTCCCACCAGGCCACTGCGTGCACAGAGCAGATCTGCATGGGCTCGGTAATGACCCCAAGCCAGCACATCCGCAAGTCAGAAGATACCAGAACGAAAGAGGAGGTGCTCCTCTTGGCTAAGGACTTCATTGACCAGTACTACTCCTCCATAAAGAGGTAAGAACGGCCAGAGAAGGTCACAGAAAGTCAGGCTGCTTCTTCAGGATTTCCTGCCTTCCACCCGGGTTGGTGAATGCCATCTCCCCCACTCCCCATCCATGCAGGTCTGGCTCCAAGGCCCATATGGAAAGGCTGGAGGAGGTGACCAAGGAGATTGAAGCCACCGACACCTACCAGCTGCGGGACACGGAGCTGATCTACGGAGCGAAGCACGCCTGGCGGAACGCAGCCCGCTGCGTGGGCAGGATTCAGTGGTCCAAGCTGCAGGTGAGCACCGGAGCTGCCAAAGGATGTGCTGGGGTTTTGGAAAGGCAAATCTTGGTTTTCAAACACCTGAGGGAACACCGCACATGGCAGCCACACTCATCTCAACAGCTTTTGGAAGGCAGCAGGAGGTGGAAAAACATCTGTGGCGGAAGGTGTACAGAGGTGTCTGTGTCTGAAACGGGGCCAACTGGAAGCTGCTGCCCTAGCAAACATCTTCCCAAACCAGATGCTGCTCCAGTATCTCACGCTGCTTCCAAAGCTAGAGCTTTCCTGCAGAACAGCAGCAGGACACACTCAGATTTGGTACAAAGATGCTTTGACAGGAGATAATTTGATTTGGTGTCCTGTTGACTAAGCCTGTGGGTAGGATCTGAATTAGTGATCTCTAGTGGAATCCCGCAGTGTGGAGGTGACATGTCCCTCTGTAACCCGGAGCACGGGTGCTGCTGGGCAGTTCTTGGGGCTGCTTCGTGCTGGGCATGGGCACCGTGCAGGGCCAGGAGGCTGGGTCTCCTTCGCTCGCAGCTCAGCCTTCAGCTCTTTTGGCACATCTGAGCCCTGGGGGAGACATTTCTGCAAGAAGCTGGCTTCAACCCTCCTGCTGAGCCTCTTTCCTTGTTTCCACACCCTCTCAGTGTCCCTCAGACCTGGCTCACACCTCTCCCACAGAAATCAAAACTGCTGGTGGAGGAGCCAGAAACAGCAGCCAGTTGTTAGCACTGGGCTGGGGGAAGTTTTTTTCTGGGCAGGAGACCAATCCCCTCTCCAAAGCAGAAGGAGCAGCTGGATTAGATGTCCAGATGTTGTAAAAGCAGGGAACACATAATTATGGAGCTCTAGGTCCCTTACAGATCAAGGTGACCTCTAGGGCTTTCCCTGCGCTGTGTTCCTGTTGCCAGGCTCTGCCCTAGCAGCTGGAGCACAAATCCTGTAGCATCACCACCATCCCTTCCACTGTTCCAGGTGTTTGATGCCCGAGACTGCACCACAGCCCATGGGATGTTCAATTACATCTGCAACCACATCAAATACGCCACCAACAAAGGGAACCTCAGGTGAGCCACCAGGGAGTCCCCAGGGTTTCTGCCCTAAGTGCCGTGGATGTCTTGGCCCAGCTCTGGGCCCTGCTGGCATTGTCTCCTTTGGTGGGGTCACTGTAGCCAGCCCCTGTCCTGGGGAGCACGAGAGGGACCTGATGTCTGGGGAAGGTGTCCTGCTGGTCTGAGTACATCTGTTCTTGCTCTCTGTGGGACCTCAAAGAGTAGATATTCTGATTATTTCACCCTTCCTGCATTCTGCTTCAAATGTGGAGCAAACATGCCTCCCTTTCTCTCTCTGAAACCCTATGTTGCCAGCTTCTGCCTGGAGCCGAGCTGCTACAAACTCCCCAGCTCTTTCCAAAAAAGAGCCAGAGTGCACCTGGACATGATTTCTCCCAGTGAAGAAAAGACAATAAATGTTAGGGGCTTGCCCAGGACACAAGCAGCTGGTCAGGGGCTCAGGGTGGCAGCAGGCAGGGTCTGCAAGTTTCCCCCGCAACACTTCCCCATCCCTTGGAAGACCCCTGCCCTGTGCTGTTACAGCACGGGTGCTCACTGTGCTGCCTCGTCCTTGCAGATCTGCCATCACCATCTTCCCGCAGCGGACAGACAGCAAGCACGACTTCCGCATCTGGAACGCCCAGCTCATCCGCTATGCCGGCTACAAGCAGCCCGACGGCTCCATCCTTGGAGACCCTGCCAATGTGGAGCTGACGGAGGTACCGGCCGTGGGGCTGGGTGGCTCTGAGCACCCCGGGGTGCTGGCTCAGGTGGGGTGCATCCTGCCTGCTGGATTTGTCCCACTCCTGGGTGTTTTCCTGGGAATAAAACTTCCCGTGCGTGGGTTGGCCATGACATGCAAGCCCACCACATCCATAGCTCGTTTGGATGGAGATGAGCTCCAGGACCAAAGGGCTGAGCAGGGGTGCTGTTAGGAGACACCGCTCAGCACCACAAGTCCCGTCTCAGCACCCAAGGGGCAGGTGGCCTGCAGGGACCTCTAACCCCGCTGTTGTTTTGGCTGTAGATCTGCATCCAGCAAGGGTGGAAGGCACCGTACGGGCGCTTTGACATCCTGCCCCTGCTCCTCCAAGCCAACGGCAATGACCCCGAGCTCTTTGAAATCCCCCCCGAGCTCGTGCTGGAAGTGCCCATCCGGCATCCCAAGTAAGTCAGAGGGGATCGGCAGGGCTCAGCTCCTCTGGGTTCACCTTAAACCATCTCTGCTTAGACTTCCCTATCATATATTGGGTGTTTTACCCTCCCACTTCCAGATCTTATTTCCCCTGGGATGGAAATCAACTTGTGTTCTTGTCCCTGGGCTGGTTTCCCTTTGCTTGAAGTCTCCCAGGACTTCTCTCTGTAACATTCCTGATGTAGGACCCTCTCCCCATAAGCAGATCCCAAATGAGATATTGCCTTCAGGAAACGTTCTGCTCACGCATCCTTCCTCCCGGTGGCCAGCAGCAAAGTTACCTGCCCCATTCCCCTGCCTGTGGGTGGTCTGGGGGGGCTGGCTGGCTGCCTGACCCTGCTGTACCCTGGCAGGTTCGAATGGTTTAAGGAGCTGGGCCTGAAGTGGTATGGTTTGCCAGCCGTGTCCAACATGCTCCTCGAGATCGGCGGCTTGGAGTTCTCCGCCTGCCCTTTCAGCGGCTGGTACATGGGCACAGAGATCGGGGTCCGGGACTACTGTGACAACTCTCGCTACAACATTCTGGAGGTAAATCCCCCCCCTCGAGGCAGGCAGTGAGTGAAGGTGCTGGGGAGCAGGGCAGGGCATGGGGACAGCGATGGGGATGCCCAGGTCTCCCTTACAGATAGCAGCTACGTTCTCCTGGAGCCACACAGCCAAGGGTGCGGTGGGCTGGCAAGGGTTTTTTGGGTGCTAAGGGGCCAGTTGGTACCTATTTATTCAGCGTGGTGCCTATTTAGCACCCCTGAGACTTCTCAAAGTGTTGGGAAAGCAGTACTCTGAGGAGAGCTGCGGGTGCAGGAGGTGGAGGGCTCCATGGGGGTGGTTCCTTCACCATTCCAAGGAGCACGCTGTGTTTTGGAGGGGATTCATCATGCCCCAGATGTCTGAGAGCTCACCTGGAAACTAGAGGGGTGAGAGCGTGTGTCTTTGTGTTGCTGTTACTTCTGGAATAGCAAGGGGGGGAAGGACTCCAGGTAGAAGAAACGGGCTGAGGAAGAACAGTGTGGGAGCAGCAGGGGTCTGGCATGGGGTCTGTTCCTGCCGGGATAGCCACCATCTCCTGCTGTCCCATGGGCCCACCAGCCTCCTTTCAGCGGCCCTTCTCAGCAGCCCTGAGTCACCTTCCTGTGCCCAGGGGAGGAGGCCAGCCTGGCTGTCTTCCCACGGTGGAGAGGAAGAGGCAGGGCCCCATATTCACAGAGGAAGGCAAAATGTCAGCTGCCCTGCCCTGCATGTGCCTTGTGCCAGCTTGGGCCCCCTCCTTTGGGTCCTTCTCCCCAAACAGAGATCTTCAGTTCTTGGTTCTTGGCCAGTAAATGTCTTCACCTGCTGCCTCGTTTTGTTACAGCAAGTGGCCAAGAAAATGAATCTGGATATGAGGAAAACCTCCTCGCTGTGGAAGGACCAAGCCCTGGTGGAGATCAACATCGCCGTGCTGTACAGCTTCCAGGTAGGTGAGCTGCAGGGTCTGGGTCACAGGGACCAGGTGGGACAGCGATGGGGACTTCTGCACAAGGACGACGGCAGTTGCTGGTGCACTCAGCTGAAATTGTGCTGTGCCTTCCTCCTTCTGAGCTGTTCCAGGAGCCTGCAGGGAGATTTAATGATGTCTCTGCCCTGGATGTTGGAAAGACTGCACTACCAGTGTCTGAGCTCTCCTGGGCCAGCGGGAGTGCCCTGGGGGGGCAGGATCCAGCCCTTCTGTCCCACCTGTGAGGCACAAAATGGCCCAGGTTCTCCCCACATTTGCATTTAAAGGCTGAGTAGCAAAAGGAGTCCTTGGAAACACATCTTCAGCAAGTGGGAGTCCTTCCTGGAGGGGGATCAGAGCTGCTCCTTCAGTCCTGCAAGCCACGAGCTCCCCAGGGGGCTGACCAGGGGACTGATCCAGCTCATCCGTGCCCTCTTGGTCCTTGCTCAGCCCATGCCAAGTAACAGGAGGAACACCCATCCTCTGTCATGCCTCCCAGGCATGATAGGGCCGTGGGAAGGAGCCCTTGGAAGGAGGCAATCACTGGGAAGTTTGCTTCCAAGCATCCTTCAGCTCTGGACTTGTGGCCAGTAGTCACTGGTAGCATTTATGTCCATTGCATGGAGCACTTGATGAGCATTTTCATCTCAAGCTCTGCTCCCTGGCCCAAGTCCTCCCCACCAGTTTGGCTTTCGCCTCCTGGAGAGCGTTAACCTGCAGCTGTTGGCTTCCTTCTCCCTCCGACAGAGCGACAAGGTGACCATCGTGGATCACCACTCGGCCACCGAGTCCTTCATCAAGCACATGGAGAATGAGTACCGGTGCCGCGGGGGCTGCCCTGCCGACTGGGTGTGGATCGTCCCGCCAATGTCGGGCAGCATCACCCCAGTCTTCCATCAGGAGATGCTCAACTACCGCCTCACCCCCTCCTTCGAGTACCAGGTACCGTCTGCGCCCATCCCTTCACCCAGCCCCTCCAACAAACTGCCCCTCGAGGCAGGGAAGTCCGTGAATGAGACCTACTGATGGTCTCCTCTAGCACGGCATAAGGATCCCCTCAATATTCCACTTTTTCCCAGGGCAAAGCCTTTTTTGCCCCTCCTTGGAAATATGGGGGCCCAACCCTTGGGTCAAGCAGGACTAAGCAAAGCTCATCCCTTTGAAAGGGCCTAATTCTGCTCTTTGCTTTGTAGAAGGGGAAATGCCCTGCTAGCCACCACGTGCCTCCTCTCCCCAGCTTACAGATTTGCCTGGCTGGTTCTTGCCAGCCCAGGGATCCAACAGTTTGATGGGGGGGCTCCTGCCCAGCAGGCTGAGATGCTGGTGCTGGAGTATTTAACACTTCAGACCACGGGGAAAATGGCCCTGAGCAAACACACCCTCATTAACCAACCGCCCCTGCGCCGGTGGTTTTCACACAGTGTGACCTTTAGTCAAGAGCCCTTAAGGAACAATCACAAAACGGGAGCAGACTGTTCATTTCTATAACCAATCCAGCAGGAACCCCGATGATTCCTGGCCCTGATTACAGCCAGCCGCCTGCGAGGGCACCGAATTAGCTTCTGTGCTCTTGTTTCTTGCTTCAGCTGCCTCCCCTTCCCAGAGGGCCTCTTAGAAAGAGAAACCTGTGGTCTGGGAGGGGAGGATGTGCTCACATCGCCTCTCCCTTCTTGTTCCTCGTGGCCTGTTAATGCTCGTCTCAGAGGTGAGAGGGCGTTTGACCAGATGCTGCTGGAAGCCACAAAGGTTTTATTATACCACAATTTTCTGCCCAAACGCCCCGAGAAACCCATGGGTCTCCAGGGACCTGTACAAGAGATGAAGGGCTGGGAAGACGCCAGCCATTCCTCCTGTTCACAACCAGAGGGATTCAGCTGGGGTTACAGCATTTCTCCAAGCCCTGAGCGCTGCCCATCAGCTGCTGCTCTCCTCTCCCTCCTAGCCAGACCCCTGGAACACCCACGTCTGGAAAGGGGTCAACGGGACCCCCACCAAGAAGAGGGCCATTGGCTTTAAGAAGTTAGCCAAGTAAGTACCAGCGGGATCCGAAAAGCCCTACAGCGCGTTGGGCTGGTCCTGGGTTTGGGTGTGTGCAAACTGATGGGTCGTGAGCCTGGGCCCCAGGCTGCTGAAGACTTTAGCTGCCAAGAGGGATGTCTGGAGAAACCAGCAGCCCTTGGAACATCCCGTTAGGCCTTCAACTTTGTGTGGCCGGGTGAATACTGGGTGTTGCATGCCGTCTTTCCTCCCAGGCTGGTTTGCTCCTCAGTAAGGCAGAACTCAGTGCTCAGGAATGGCTTTTTCATGTCTTGGGGCTGTATTACCTGTCTCTGATTTCACAGCATCCCGGGGCAGAGATCACTCCTCCCAGTTCAGGGCCAGGCAGGCAGGAGTGAGACGGAACTCGTCCCCGTTTCTCTCACTGACTCTTTAGCCACTTGTCTCCAGTGCCTGTCTAAGCCTCTGGATGTCTCAGGGCAAGGAGGGGGCGGTAGGACTGAGGAACCATCCTGCAGGTAGCAGAGGGATCAGGGCCAACTGAGATTTGCTCTTCACGGCTGGTTGACCCCTGGCAATGGGCCACACAAGCCCCCCTGCCCTGCCAAAGCAGCGAGTCAGCAGGGATGCAGAAATGAGGGGTTGTTTGGATGCTTTGGCTGATCCTGGCCCAAATGCCACCCCCGGGGGCCATCGGCAGGGGAGGTCGGGTTGGAGCGGGGGGTTTGGGTTGTAACAGCGGGCTCTGAGGAAGCAGAGCCTGGACCAAAGCTGGAGAGGGCTGGGTCTGCCCCGGTATCTGCGGCCAGGCTGCCAGGTGGCCTCGTGCTGCTCGCAGCATCTCCCCACGCTTCAGTTTCCCGTGTCTCTGCTATCAGCTTGTTCCCACTCTTCAGCTGTCACCTTCTGTAAGCTTTTTTTTTTTTTTTTTTTTTTTTTTTTTTTTTCCATGGTGCATCCATAACCATGATCAGCAGCTGATGAATATACTCCCGAGGCTGACACCGGTGCCTGGGTCTGCGCTGCAGCCTGGGGCTGGAGGATAGCGCGGGAAGATTAATTGAGCCATTGAGTTAGGAGAAGCAAAGCTTTATTTGTGTGTGTGCGGCTGATAAATGATTTTATAAAAATGTGAGCATGGCAGGTAATTTAAAAAAAAATCTCTATTGTTCCCGATGTGGGGGGAAAGACATGTTTTTGCAATTCACCATTAATCCTGGATCTGAGCTAATCGGCTGAACAAGTGGTGGCCCGAGCCCAGCAGCCCTGAGCGTGGCACTTGGCACTGGCTGCAGCGAGATTTCGATGCCTGTTCAGACAGGGAAGGCTGGTTCTGGCCACATTGCAGCACTCCAGTCCACAGTCCCTCCCTGCCCTGCCCCTGAGGCTGGGGTAAGCCCTGGGGACGCTGCCGTGGTGGGAAAGCAAAGTGGCTCCAATATGCAGAACTACACCGAGGAGTGAGGGAACAGCAGCATGGAGGGGAGCAGCCCCCCAGCCACAGCCCCTTCCCCGTTACAGCACACCCAGCCAAATCCAAATCTGCCTTTCTGGTGTTCCCACAGACCAGCTTGGTGGTCTGTTTAGAAAAACAAACAAACAAACAAACAAACAAAAAAAAAAACAGATATTCTGCAAGATATGGGGATAACTATCCCTGCCATCCAAACTCAGCCTCTCGGGGCTTCGTGTGTGACGTGTGGGGTCTGGAGGCTCCTGCTTGGCCGGACACCTCCTGCAGAAAGGCAGTTTAAAGCCACAAAGAGACAGAGAAGCCACTGCTCCTCCCATACCTTGGGCACTGGCTGCTCCCCAGCTTTTCCTTCTGAGGTTATCTGCTCGCTGCTTCATTCACTGCTGCCCCTGATTCTTCTGCTGCTCCCTGTCCTTGCAGAAAGAGCCCCCCCAGCTCATTTTGCTTCCCCCTCCTGACACTCCAGCTCTGTTTGAGCCCCCCGTCCAGCCTTCAAGGCTCTCCCATAGCCTCTGTTTGGCACCTAACAGCAACAAAAGTGTTTCTGCAGTTTTTAGGGCAGGCTGTTCATTTAATACTAAATAAAATGGTGCGAATAGCCTGGGCTAGAGGTGCCGACAAGGCAGCAGGCTCTCTTACCGGGATTTATTCTTGCTCCGTAGAGCTGTGAAGTTCTCAGCCAAGCTGATGGGACAGGCCATGGCCAAGAGGGTCAAAGCCACCATCCTGTATGCCACGGAAACAGGGAAGTCACAGGTCTACGCTAAAACCCTGTGCGAAATCTTCAAGCACGCTTTCGATGCCAAGGTATTTGCTAGCCCCCGGCCCCTGAAAGACTATTATGTGTGTATCCGGGTGGCCCGAGGAAATCCCTGGAGGTGGATCTCCCCACCCAGGGCCTCCTGCTTGCTAACACCTCTTTTGCTCCCAGGTGATGTCCATGGACGAGTACGACATCGTGCACCTGGAGCACGAAACCATGGTCCTGGTGGTCACCAGCACCTTTGGCAATGGAGACCCACCTGAGAACGGGGAGGTAGGATGGAGCACAGGGGCTGGGGGCTGCAGCAGGGGCACGGGCAGAGGAGAGGGGGCTGGGGATGGGTGGAGAATCATCGTCCTGATCTCAGATGCCCCCAAAAAGGTCTGGGTGCTGTGTGATAGCTGGTATTCTCTGCCTCCAGCCTGATCTGGAGCGGGGATATCTATGCAATCCCTAGGGAGGCACACAACTGATGCCGTGCTAAAGCTGCCCCGTGCAGCAGCACCACAGGCAGACCGCAGGCAGAACCCCAGCCCGGGTCACTGCTTCCCCTCCTGCAGAAGGACTGGCAAAGCTGATGGCCTTTTTTTTGTTGTTAATTTCTTCTTCTTTTCTGTAGAAATTTGGTTGTGCGCTTATGGAGATGAAGAACCCCAACTCCAACCTGGAGGAAAGGAAGTAAGAGCACCCCAAAACCCTTCCCTTCCCACTCCCAACCCCTGCAGGCTGGCAGCCCCGCAGCCAGGACAGCCTGCTTCTCTGTCTGCCTCCTCATGGGAGGTGGTGAGAAATCCCAGCTCCAAGTCTGCAAAGGTCCAAGGGATGGGACCTGCCTGGAGAACAGGGGATGGAGCAGGTGACGGTCCCAGGGAGGACAAGCGCACCGAGTCAGGCGTACCCGTGGACTCAGGCTTGGGGTTTTTAGAAAATCCTTAGGGTTTTTAGAAAATTGGCGTTTTAGAAAATCCTTCCCTGCTGGAAGATGAGCCTCGAGCATCGCAGTGCCTGTCCCAGAGGCTGGGAAGTGAGGGCGGCTGGCAAGGTGTTAATCTTCTGCAGCCTCCCCTTACTTCAGCCACTAAGCCACAATATATTTTGCTTAACCAGAACACTGCTCTGCGGTGGAGCCTCTCCTGAGTTATCACAGCGATGCTCACGACTGGCAGAACGTTGCTTCTTAATTAAGGCAGAATTAGCGCCAGTCGGTGATAGAGTGGGATTTAAATGGGCACCAAAGCCCTGACTTTCTGCTTGAGCACCGCAGAGCAGTGCTGGTGGGGCTGGAGAGCAGTGCTGAGCACTGTAGGGCGCAGTGATGCTTCTTCCCTTGCCCACCTGTTTGTGTTTCTCCTCTGCGAACGATGCTGCAGCCCTGGAGTGTCCTTGCTGAGCGACCCCACAGGGCTCAGGAGCCAAAACCCCACTATTTTTCTGATAGCCTCACCCCTTAGTGGGGAGAGCTGACAAAACAGGATGCCCTGGAGGTGTCTGGATACGTTTCGCCCATGGTTTTTCACTCCTTGGGGCTGGGTTGGTGCAACACTGGGTTGGGTGTGGAGGTGCCACCCGCAGCAAGCCAGGTGGATTTGAGGAGGACAAAAGCTCCTGGGCTTGGTCTCAGCCGTCCCAGCCACCTCTAAACGTAATTTAAGGGACTGGCAGGAGTTTCTGAGAGCCTGAGCAGCCCGTGGCTCGGTTACCTGACAGCAGAAGTAGTGGGAGCACTGCAAGCGGTGACCTATGAGGACAGATTAAAGGGTGAGAGCTATTTTCTCCGGAGAAGAGAGAAATGCAGCGCGGTAGCAGATTTCACATATGGAAGAAGGTGACTGCAGAGGAGGAGGGAATAAATTAGTCCCAGTGCCCCCCCCCCCGGGACAGGCCAAGAGGTCGTGGCTCTGGATGGCAGCAAGAGATGCTGACAATGAGCACGAAAAAAAAAAATAAAAACTTTTGCAATGAGAAAAGGGAGCCTGGAGGAGACCGTCTGGGGACAAGGGGCAGCGGCAGCCTGGTGTCTGTAGGAAGGGGCTGGACAGAGCAGCTCGGTCCCAGCACCCAAGTGGGGAATTTGGGCTTCGTGCCCGTCTGACCCTGAGGGCCGTGCCGTCCTGCCTTCCCCACGCAACCCCAGGGGAGGGCACGGCCTGGGGAGAAAGAATTGGCTCCATCCAGCCAGAGGGAGGCAGGGTGGCAGAGAGGAGACCCAGGGAGCAGGGCAGGAGAGGTCTGGGCAGGCAGGAGGAGGCTGTGGGGCAGGGCTGGAGCACAGGGCTCTGGGACCCTGGCGTTGTTTCCTTCAGGGGCTGTCTCCTCCGCGTGGTGTCGGGTGCCGGAGGGCTGCTGTGACTCATCCACACACTACTGCTTCGCTGCTCGGGCAGTATATTTAGAAACCCTTGTGTAGAGCAATTTCTGAAGATGGTTCAATTCAGAAATACTTCTGCTGTTGTCAGATTTTTTTTTTCTCCTCTCCCCTTCCCCCCTCCTCGTCCCCTCTTCTCTCACTCCCTTTTTTCACTTCCTACAAATTGGATAAAAAAAAAAACCTTCACAATATCTGCTCAGACACGTGCCCGACCTTGCGCACAGCCAGGGAAGGACAGGTAAAGCCCAAGCCCCTGTCAGCTCCGCATGGCTGGTGACAACGTGGGGACCAACAGGTGGGTCAGCCCACAGGGAGGTGACCGCAGGACCCCACGCAGCAAACCAGGACCAGCTGGGGGGACGCAGCATTTCTCTGCTCCTGCTCCTCCTGATCGCGCTATCTGCCCATGAAATGTTGAGCCCTGAGCGTGAGCCTGACACCTGGTCCCCTCTGAGCACGCAGCCCACTGGGTCCCCGCTGCAATACCTGATGCTGGTGCTGTTTGCAGGAGCTACAAGGTCCGTTTCAACAGCGTCTCCTCCTACTCGGATGCACGGAAATCCTCGAGCGACGGCCCTGACTCCAGGGACAACTTCGAAAGCACGGGGCCCCTGGCTAATGTCAGGTAAATAGGACAGGGAGGGAGGCAAAGGATTTCTTGCAGGTCTTTGGGATGGACAGAGCTGGAGCCGGTGCTGCTTGGAGCCCCTTTGCTCCTCCCTGCTGAGGGATGGGGATGCTATTGGGGTGCAGCATGGGGGGACCCCGATGGCCCTCCCAGCCCTGCAGCCGCAGCCGTTTTGCCTCTCCCTCTGCAGGTTCTCCGTCTTCGGGCTGGGCTCGCGCGCTTACCCCCACTTCTGCGCCTTTGCCCGGGCGGTGGACACCCTCCTGGAGGAGCTGGGCGGGGAGCGCATCCTCCGCATGGGAGAAGGGGACGAGCTTTGCGGCCAGGAGGAGTCCTTCAGGACCTGGGCCAAGAAGGTCTTCAAGGTGATGATCCTCGACCCTCGGGCTCCGGGGGGGAAGAAGGGCGTGGGGTTGGAGCCTGCAAAGCCAGCGGTCACAGCTTGGCTTTCAATAAGGAGGTTCCCAAACCTAGATGGGGAGAGCACCCTAAGGCATGTCCCTGGGCCAGCCCATGGCCACTGGGGCTTCCCAGGGGACAAGGTGGGGTTTTGGGGCTCTGGGGAGCTGCCTGAGAGCCCGGTGCGTGCTGCAGGCAGCGTGCGATGTCTTCTGCGTGGGGGACGACGTGAACATCGAGAAGGCCAACAACTCCCTCATCAGCAACGACCGGAGCTGGAAGAGGAGCAAATTTCGCTTGACCTACGTGGCCGAGGCACCGGAGCTCACACAAGGTGCGGAGACGGTGCCACCCCGGAGGGCTGAGGGACAGGTGGAGGAGAGAAGACACAGTGGAGGGAAAGGGGCCAGACCTCCGTGCTTATTGCCCATCCTTCTGTATCAAATCCCCAGCATTTCAATCTTGCTTTTGCCCCCCATCACATGCCCGAGGGGGAATTTGTGTGGGTCTCAGGCCCCTCCGGCAGTTCCCTGCCTGTATCTGCAGCAGAGATGTTGGGATCCGAGCTGCTCTCCCTTCCTCCTGACCCCCCCCCCTTTTTTTTTTTTTTGAAGCGGAGAGCTGGAAACCTGGGAGCTTTCCAAGCTTGCCCTGTCCAAATGCTACTCCGCCGAGCGTTGCGGTGCAACGGCAGGTCCAGCCCCCGACACCTGGCCCCTCGGCACGGCTCCCGCAGCGGACGGTCTGCCGCACTGCCTCGGCCCCGGTGCATGAGGGCACATCCCCGCACCTCCTGCGGGTGGTTTCTGAGCCCTCCTCGGTCCTCAGAGGAAGGGTCCTGTGCTTGGTGCCCCCCCCCCCCCCCCGGGGCTCCCAACCCACCGGGCTTGCCTTGGCCACGCTCTGCTGCATTGTTTCACGGGCGCTTCTCCTCCGCAGGGCTGTACAGCATCCACAAAAAACGCGTCTACGCAGCCCGGCTGATCACACGCCAGAACCTGCAGAGCCCCAAGTCCAGGTAGGAGTTGTGGACGTCCTGGGGCGCGCAGAGCCAAGCACGCACACGGGGCACCCAAGCACCTGTGCACGTGGTGCTGCACGTACCTGTGACCCCGAATGGCCCGTGCACACCACGTTGGTGCAAACCACAGCTGATGTTGAGAGCCTTGTGAGCCTGGCAAAGGGTTTTCCTGCCTTCATGTCCCGTGAGACCTCGGCCGTGGTGTAGCCTCCGGCCCAGGAGGATGGGAGGAAGGGTTGCTGTACTTATTGGGCTAATTCCCAGGAAGGATGAAGTTGTGGAAGCAAGAAGCTTCTTTCTCCTTTTTAAAAAAAAAACTCTGAGGGTGAGTAAGCAGCAGGGGTAGGTGGACACTGCCATGTCCTTTCCAGCTCCCTGCTGTGACTTTGGGGACAAGCTCAGTGGGACACCAGGGTCTGGATTTGCCACCAGCATCTCTTGAGAGCAGAGCTCTGCAGCTCCCTGAAGGATGCCTCCAAAACACGTCCTGCTTTGTCTCCCTGCAGTCGCTCGACCATTTTCCTGCGCCTCCATACCAACGGGCACCAGGAGCTGCAGTACCTGCCCGGGGACCACCTGGGCGTCTTTCCAGGGAACCACGAAGGTTTGGTCAATGCCCTGATCGACAGGCTTGAAGATGCTCCCCCGGCCAACCAGCTGGTGAAGGTGGAGCTCCTGGAGGAGAGGAACACAGCTCTGGGTAAGCAGGGCCACCCTACGAGTGGTCCCTGTAGCTCCTGAGGAGGTCAGTGGCCTCCAGGAGAAATTGTTTCCCACCTCAGAGGTGCAGTTGCCTGGGCTGGGAGCACCTCCTGTCACCTCCTGCTGCCCAGAGCCATGGCTCACCTGTACTGGGAGGCTGAGCAGGGCCCTTGGGAGAGTTTTCCTTGCTCTTCAGACAAAGGTGTTTATGTTCTCATGGAATGAGTGATGTCTGGGACTGGGGAGGAGTTAAGGGATCTTCATGGTCCATTCCAGTATTTTATTTTGGGGATGAGTCCAATGCCCTGATGCATGGTGTGAGAGGAGGTGGAAAACCACCTAAACTCAGTGACCAAAGCTGAGGGTGGTGGAGTATCACCCTCCATATATGAGCCCAGCAGTGGGGATGGAAGCAAGGATGTGACCCCTTTGGCCCTTACGCTCAGCTGATCCCCTGGTTGTGCTGGATTCCCTCTTGGCAGGTGTCATCAGTAACTGGACGGATGAGAACCGAGTCCCACCGTGCACCATCTTCCAGGCCTTTAAGTACTACCTGGACATCACCACCCCTCCCACCCCCCTGCTGCTGCAGCAGTTTGCTTTGTTGGCCACCAGTGACAAGGAGAAGAAACGTCTGCAGGTCCTCAGCAAGGTAAAGCCTCAAATGCCATTAGCAGGGACTTGTAGGGGCGTTTCTTTTCCTCCTCCTCTACACGTAGCAGACCAGGAAGGCCATTGGCATTGACTCTGCTTCCCAGAGGTGAGAGCAGGATTCCCTGAAGTGGCTCCTTGTGAGCCCAGAAATAACTTGTGGCATGCCCCAGGGTGCAGACCCTCCCCTTCAGCATCACTTACACGTGGCTCCTTCTCCCAAGACCGTTCACTCTGTTTAGTAGCCCAGTCCTTTGGCTCCAGATAAAATAACATTCTGGGTATAACCTCAACTCCCCAGCAAAAGCAAAGGGTTTGAAACAAAGTGGCTGAAGCCAGGCAGGGGATTGTAGCAGAAGCAGGTGCTGAAGCCAGATGTTTTATCACTGAACGCTGTGACTGAGACCCAAGTTCCTCAGGACCCTGGGGACAACCAGGACATTTTCATCCCATGCTGCACATGTTGTGGTTTGGCTGGGTCTGTACTGGTTACAGCAGGGTTCCTCCTGCCTTCCTCCACTGCCATCCTCCCCAGCTTTGCCACAGAACCCGCAGGATATTGGTAGAGGCACCTGGCTCGGAAGAGGCTGATGCTGCAGCTCTCTCCTCCCTCTTTCCCCCGCTGCAGGGCTTGCAGGAGTACGAGGAGTGGAAGTGGTCCAAGAACCCCACCATCGTGGAGGTGCTGGAGGAGTTCCCCTCGGTGCAGATGCCCTCCACGCTGCTGCTCACGCAGCTCCCCCTGCTCCAGCCCCGCTACTACTCCATCAGCTCCTCCCCGGAGATGTACCCAGGCGAGGTGCACCTCACCGTGGCGGTGGTCTCGTACCGCACGAGAGGTACCGTGCTGACGCAGGGGGCTTCGGAGACCGGCTTGGGGCGGGGAGCAGGGGAAAAGTAGTAGCACGTGGGCAACACCACCGGCTCTCTGGCAGAGATGTGATTTCAAAGCCTTTCTACCTGCAGTGGGTGGGTTCCTTCAGCCCACGACACTGCAGTCCCGCATCCATCACAGGGCAGCGTATCGCAGGGGTGCCAGACTTGGCACGTGTAACAGCGACAGAGCGACCCCGGTGGCTCTGTGTGGGACCATTTCATTGCTCACACTGTCACTCCCAGGCAGATTTCTGTACCTGTGCAAGCACTGAGTGCCCAAGCAGCCCTGGTCGTGGTGTGGATGGCCAGAGCCCCTCTGACCCTGCCGCAGGTGGGACATGGGGGAAGATGCTGGCTGGGGCTGACCTGGAAGCATCGCTGAATGCTGCTGCTTCTGCCACGAAGGACCAAGAAAAGTTGGGGGCCTCCCAAGTACCAAGGAGGCCCAGCTCCCCCAGGGCTGGTGCTCAGGACAGTTGGGTAGCCCCACAGATGGACCCAAGTACCAAACCGAGATCATGGGGATGGAGGCAGAGATGCTGGCAGGCTCCGGGTCTCGGTGAGGGGTGCGGATGTAGCAGGCAGGGTTTCAGGAAGGAGAGGGAAGGAGGAGCTGGCTGGCGTGGCAAGCACACACCTTTCCCCTCCCTCCTAGATGGAGAAGGCCCGATCCACCACGGAGTGTGCTCCTCTTGGCTCAATCGGATACAGACCGACGAAGTAGTGCCCTGCTTCGTGAGGGGGTGAGTGGCCTGCGAGGGGTGAGACGTGAGGATGGGGACAGCCCCTTGCAGGATTTTTCCCTTTGCAAAGCACCAAGGGTGCAGAGAAAACAAGGCTGGCTTTGTGAACACACGAGTCCCTCTTGTGTTCTCTCTTCTGCCCTGAAATGTCGCTTTGGGGGATTTCACCTCATTTTCTACCCTGCTTCTCCGGGCGGTGTCTCAGCTTGCCTTGGGCAGAGGTGAGCGAGGGAGCATCGTGCCTTGCTTTAACCAGTGTCTTCCCCACCTGCAGGGCACCCAGCTTCCACCTGCCCCAGGACCCCCAGGTGCCCTGCATCCTCATCGGCCCCGGCACCGGCATCGCCCCGTTCCGGAGCTTCTGGCAGCAGCGGCTTTTTGAAATCCAGCACAAAGGTGGGTCCGGGCTGCTCCTCCTGGGTCTCAGCTCCAGCAGCACCTGGGAGCCCCGGGATAGTGCCATGGGGGGGCCCAGCCTCCTGCTGGGCTGTCCCAGCGGGAGCAAAGACCTCCTCGAAGGGGCTGCTGTTCAGCCCAAACTCCATGAAAATCTCCCTGTAAAATTATAAGGTTTTGTGGTAGAACTATAGTGCTGTTTTTTGTTTGTTTGTTTGTTTGTTTGTTTGTTTTAAAAAAGACCTTTTATGTAAAATTGTAATTTACATAAGTTTATGTAAAATATGTTTTCCCTACATGAGCAGGGAAAAATGTAAATCTCTTTATTTTTTCTCCAAAATCTCATCCCCCTCCCAGGTGACCCCAGACCCAAGTGCTGGCTCAGCACCTCCTCCTTGCTGGTGTTTCCCCTGCCCGTTTGGCCAGGGCAGGCTCCCGGCACAGGGTGCTGGGGCTGCTGGCAGGGATGCATTTTGAAGGAGGGGGGCACGGTGGGTCCCGGGCTGTGACAGCTTCCCCCGTCTCTCCCCCAGGCCTGAAGCCTTGTCCTATGGTCCTGGTGTTTGGGTGCCGACAGTCCAGGATCGACCACATTTACAAAGAGGAGACGCTTTTTGCCAAAACCCAAGGTGTCTTCAGAGAGCTGTACACAGCCTACTCGCGGGAGCCGGACAAACCAAAGGTGGGCGCTGCTCTGAGCCCAGCTGGGGATGCTGAGGGGGGTCCTGGGGGGGATTCAGCCCCGTGCTGAGGGCAGCAGGGGGGCAAGGAGGATGTCAGCAGGCAGGGTGGTCCAGAAGCAGCACAAACAGGAGCCAAATGAAGTTTGCTGCTGGCCCAAAGTCTTTCCCATCACTGTGGGTGGTGCAGCAATGCGTTTCCACCCACCCCAGGAGGTGGTGGCATCGCTGGAGGCAGCTGGTGCCCCCAAAGCTACCCATAGCATGCTGGTGGATGGGGCTGCGAAGCCGTAATTAACCTCATCTCCCACCTCCTCCTCCTCCTTCCCCCAGAAATACGTGCAGGACGTGTTGCAGGAGCAGCTGGCCCAAATGGTGTACAAAGCACTGAAGGAGCAGGGAGGCCACATCTACGTCTGCGGGGACGTCACCATGGCCGGGGACGTCCTCAAGACCGTTCAGCGCATCGTGCGGCAGCAGGGCCAGCTGTCGGCGGAGGAGGCGGGCGCCTTCATCAGCAAGCTGCGGGTGAGTGGCGGCCGTGCCCGCTCCTGCTGCGGGCGCTGCACCTGGTGCCTCCTCCTGCACTCGGGCAGCACCGAGGAGACGGGTGCTGGGGGGCCGCGGCTCCCACCCACGCTGCCTGCACCCAGCCGAGGGCTGTCCGAGTTCTGGGGACGTGGTGGAAGTCGTCCTGCGCTGCAGGAGCTCTGGGGCTGTGCTAAGACCTGGGGTGAGGAGTTTTTGGGGCAGCCCAGGCAGGGCTCATTCCCCTTGCCAAGTCCCCACTGCCACTCTATCACAGGGGGGGGGGTTGCGGGTCCCCCTCCCAAAATCTCTGTTGTCTGTCTGGGTGCTGCCCCAGGCAGCTGAAGCAGAAGTGAGATCAGCTCAGGACCTTCTGCCCAGGAGGACACATCAGCCCAGTTCCTATGGGACTGCCCCATCTGAACCACGCACCCAGGGAGCCCACGACGACTTTTCTGGCTGCTTTGCAAGCCAAAGCACTCACACAGGGGCTGGCCCCAAGATACTCGTCCCTGAAGGCCACGTGGCCCAGGGGTTACCCAGCCGAGGAGGTCCAATGCCACAAGCAGCCCCACCACTGCCCCAGCGTGACCTTGGGAAGGTTTTTGGTACCTGCCCACAGCACCGCAGGTGCCACAAGAGCACCAGCAGTCTGCAAACCCTCCTCTTTCCCCCCTGTCCCTTTCCCATCCTCGCTTCCAGGATGACAGCCGGTACCACGAGGATATTTTTGGAGTCACCCTGCGCACGTACGAAGTGACTAACCGCCTTAGATCCGAGTCTATTGCATTCATTGAGGAGAGCAAAAAAGATACGGATGAGTGAGTTGACATGTTTATTTTAACCCCTGCTCATGTCCCCCCAGTGCGTGGGCTGCGGGACGGGGAAGGGAGCTTTAACTTCTGCACACCTCTGGCCCTTCTTGCAGCAGCGGCTGGAAAATGCATTTAATTTTTGCACGGGGAGCGGAGGCTGCTGCATGGCAGGCTCTCTGAAATAGCTGTCACATCACCAGGACAAGTCCCCCCGGCCTTCCTGGGCTGCTGCACCCATCACAGCGACGTGCTTAGACCTGACAATGCCATCCAAACGTGAATGCAAACCCAAACCCTTTGCTGTCCTGCCCACAAGTGACAGGCTGGAGGGTTTGGGAGACCCAGGGTGAGGGGTGGCTGTCCCCAGCTCCCCCTGGCTGGATCCTGGCTGGCTCCAGGGATGCAGGCAGCAGGGATCCACAGCAGGAAGGTCTCTGGGCCACTGTCCATCCAGTGGAGAGTGATCCGAGGGCTTTTCTGTCTTTCCACAGCTGGGAAAATAAGCAAGAGAAGTAAAAATCTTGAAAAGTGCCGTGAGGTTTTTCTGCTCCGTCATGTCCTGCCATGTACTCAGCTCTGTCCTGGGGGGATTTTTCCCTTGGTTATTTAGGATGAGGGATGGGCAAGGATCTCACTCTTTGTCCTGGCCCTTGGTGGCACGTGGTGCAATCCTGTCCCTGTGCTTCTGGCTGTGTCCTGTAGTGCTGGCTGACCCACAGCCGGTTTCCCAACCTCCACGGGATTTAGTAGGAATTTTCCCCCAACACAGCGCACGCTCAGGGGGGTTGCACTGTGGGAGGAGAGCCTCATTTTCCCATTTCTAGGTCGGGATAACGGGCACCCACCTGCCAGCTCACCGCAGCCCTGTGTGTTCCTATTTAACCTGTCCTGGGGTCACCACTGCCTTTCCCCTGCTGCCAGACGCTCTGCAGGGGGTACACGGCAGAGCCCAGGTCTGCTTCCCAAAAACACATCCGAAGATCCCACCTTGCCCTCCTCACAGCAGAGGACAAAGCTCCTGCCTGGCTTTGCTCTGCAGCAGCTCCCCCCATCCTCCACCCCCTCATTAGAGCCGTGTTAATTAGCAAGGGTGCTGGACGCTGCTCACCGCTCCCTCTGAGGCCGGCCTTTCTGCCCTTTCCCTTGCAGGGTTTTCTGCTCCTAACCGGACCCTTCGCCCCAAGGGGATGCCCAAGCAGTCCCAGCACCTGCTGCCCCCTCCCGCCGGAGGGCTCTGGGTTTTGTATTTCATGGACACGGTGGCTCCTTTTCCGCGGGGAACTGCCCATGGAAAGCGCTCTGTCTCTCGTCCTGTTGTTGTGTCCTGATGATGATGATGATGATAATTTTTATTGCCTTTTCTTCCTCTTTCTCTTGCTCTCTCTCTCTTGTCCTGTGGCGGTTTCTTTTCACCCCCTTCCCTGGATTTTCCCACTGAAGTATGATGGCTTTATAATCCGCAGTGGCTCTTAACAGAACTTCCCATTTCCCCATCCTCTCCTGAGGGCATTTTGCAGCTGCATGAAACCACCACCTTTGTGACCATCTGCGTTTTAGTGTTTTGGGGGCAAGCAGAGGTGGCTGGGGCTGGGCGATGGCTGGGTCTTGTTGCTTGACTGGAGCTGGGATCATTCCCGCAGCCCCACTTCCCCCAGCTTGGGCCTTGGCTGAATCCTTGCATTTTCTTTGCTTTTTTTCTTTTTGGACTTGTTCAGGCCTGGGCACACGCCCAAGGCTGGGGGCAGTCATTGTGCCATGTCCTCGTGCCTGTGGACTTTGTTCATCCCCAAGCAGCCTGGGTGCAAATGCGTCTGTGTTGATCCAAAGGGTGTGACATCTCCGATTCACGTGTCATGGTTCCTCCTAAACGCACCCCGTGCTACATTTACCTCCTCCTCTGCTCCCCATCAGTCTCTCCTTTTGCTCAATCCCCACTTCTGCTGGCATGAAAGCCCTCCCGCAGAGGAGCAAGCACTGAACACACAGGCCGATGTCTGTGCTGGGGACAAACTCACAGCACTGACTGCTGCTTGGCCAGGCTGTCCTCCGAGAGGCTTTGCAGGAGATGCGTGACCTGCTGGGGGGAGAGGTTCAGGGACCGGCTGCATCCTAGAGCTTTGCACGCTGTGAACGCTTGAACCCTCTCCCAGGTGAGACTGGAAAGCCACCAGGCTGGGAGAGAAGCAGCTCCAACCCTGGGTGCAGGAGACACCTCCCGGTGATGAATCCTCTTGGGAAGGCAGCACTCGGAGGTCTACAGAGGTTCCCATCTCCTGGTCCCGACCAAGGGCTCTTGAAAGCCTGGAGAGCATCGGTCCCACCTTGGTGTAGTCTCACGAGCAGTTCTGGGACAGCAGACCTCAACCTCATCTGTGGCTTCGGGAGCAGAAAGTGCCAGCAGGGAGCGACCTGCCTGCCAAAAGAAACACGCGGCACCTCGGTGGCAAAGCCGGTCCCCTCTTGCAGGCTCTGTCCCAGCGGCATGAGCTGTCTCTGCCGGGATGTCTCGTGTGAGAAGGGAGGTGAGAGCAGCTGCAAAGCTGCTGCGTGACTCTGGCCCCTGCCGTGCTCACACCTCAGCCCGGCTGCAAAAGCCTGGCCCCACGAGCGATCTGTTAACACCGTCGCGGGGAGATATCAGTCCCCTTAGCAGAGGAAAGCTGTCTGCAAGGTAAAGCGCACGCGACCTTGTGCGTCCTTCCTCCCTCTCCTCCCTTCCTCCCCCTCAGGAAGGTTTGTCCTCCTTCACTGCAGGACGAGGGCAGTCCTGGTGGCAGGGCACGGCTGCAGCCCCTGTTGGAAGCAGGGACACGGGGCTGGAGGTTGGAGCTGATGTCCCCCTCCCGACCCCCCTCCGCTGCGCTGTGCGCTGGCATGCAGCAAAGCACCTGCACTGGTGACAGCAGAGGGTTTGTCCGGGAGCTGTGGCGGTGAGCTTTGCTGTCAGAGGGCAAGGATTAGCTGCCCTAAGACGAATCTGGAACAGAAAGAGCTGCAGGAGGTTTGCTGCTCCCCCAGCCTGTGGTGCAAGGTGTGCTGGCTCCCCTGGCAGCGCAGATGTCACGCGCTCAGCCCTGTCTCCTCGTGCTGTCACCATCTTCATCAGCCTCAACTCCCTGGATGCTCGGAGCAGCTCCAGCCCAGAGCTAAAGGCCACCAGGAGCTGGGGAATTCAAGATCGAGGTCTCAGTTTTGCTGCTCCCAGCAGAGCACTTGGCAGGGCACAAAACGCGAACGAATGCTGCCACGGTGTGGCCGGAGCCGAGCTCGTAGAGCTGGCAGGGCTGGGTCTGCAGCGAGGTGCAAGGCTGGGTTTTTGTCACCCCCTGGGGACTCTTCCTGATGGGGACACGAAAGCTGGACAGGATGGGACAAAGGGCACTCCCTAGACCTCCTCTGGGGGTTGTGGCCCAGCCCCAGGGCAGGCAGCGGGGCAGAGCCGGGTCCCCTTGGTGCTGGGATGTGTGAATTCGGGCAGAGGTCCTGCTGCTGGGAGCCAAGTCCTTGGCCCTGTGTACGTACAGCAAGGCTGGCCCTAACCCCCAGCCCTGTGGCTGCAAAAACAGAACTAAAGACCAAATTCATGTCTCATCCCTGCCTTTTGGGAAAAATGATTCTGGCTCTAGACGTCGTGCTCTGCTCCTCCTGTTAGTAGAAGCAGCAACGCAGCCTGAAAAAGAGTGAGTGCCCAAAGAAACGTCCTTGTCTTCGTCCTCTTTCTAGCTCATCCTGCATTGCTGGCAATTAGGTTTTTCCTGTCCTGCCTTCTGCCTGTATTGCTGTAACATCTCACGTGGAAGTCCTATTGCTGCTGCAGTCTGTGCCTGAGATGAATTGGCATGCTCTTCCTGCGCCCCAAAGCCTGCCATCCCCACCTCCCCGCTTCCACCCGAGATGCCTGTGGAAACACAGGGAAGCACACGGCTGTGTGCCTTGCCTTCCGGGGGATTTCCAACGGGGCAGACAGCCAGAGCTGGCTGGAGCTCAGCAGGCATGGGGTAGGTGAGTCCCTTAGAGCCCTTTGGGAGGGAAATGCCCTGCGGAAGGACAGTCCTCCCTGCCATGAAATCCATGAGGTTGTACGTCCCCAGGGCTCCGAGCTGCCGCCCTGCTCCCTCTGTCTCAGTAGGACCATTCGCTCCTCGCAAGCCGCACTACTGGGAGTTGTGGTTGTTTTTTGTTGAGTCAGTCTCAGACGTCTTAACTCCCCCTTCATCCCCCTAACCTGCAGGGGCTTCACACTCCCCTCGAGCTTAATTTTCTCCCACGGCGGAGGGGGAAATAAACTTGTGGATCTGCTTTATCATTCCGCAAATGCAGCTCTTCCACCGGTTGTCTAGACTCTGCTCGTCTCGGTGTGACATGTCTGACGCCTGGCTGCAGCCACAATATCTCCGGCATGCAGAGAGCGGGGTGGGCTCTGCCATGGACTGGTGCCCAGAGCTTCCCCGGGGGCGTCACGCCTGGAGGGATCGAGCCCCTTGCACACTCCGCTTGTGAATCCATCACCCATGGGTGCTTGCTGCCCACCCAGGCTCCTGCACAGCCCCACGAGGCTCCTGCAGCGCAGGGATCCAGGACCTGAAGGACACCAGTCCTACCCCAGTGCCCCAGTCCCTCTCCTGGAGGATGTCCGCCACCACTGCCCCTTTTGCAGCAGCTCAGCTCCTTTTCTCTCCCCAAGGATTAAACACAAAGAGGCTCTTGTCCAAACAGGAGATTGGATTTTCAAGATGCTACAAAGATGCTACAAAGTGAGGGGTTGTTCTGTTTTTGTTTTCTGTTGTTGTTTTTTTGTTTGTTTGTTTTGTTTTGTTTTTCTCAAAGATTTTAATTTGTAAGTTTTTCCAATGTCCACAGAAAGCTGTGTACGAACTTGAAAACTTGTGGGAAACGATTCTGTGTCTTCCCATCCTGCTGTGTCCACTAGCAGGGGAAAATAAGTTGTTTATTCAGTGCAAGGGTACCTGCTGCCTGTGTTGTTGATGACTTCAGAGGTTTCATCTCCCCAGAAGGACTGCTTGGGAGTTTGCTGCTCTTCTTTCTATTGCTATCTATGAGAGACAGCGGGAAAATAATGAGACTTCTCCCATCAGGAGCAGACGTGCAAAGACAGCACCTCCACGATCATTGCTGGGTAGACCTGAGCTCATTGCGCCAGAGGAAGTGAGCCAGCTGCAGCCATGCTGGCCAGAGAAATGAGGTTGGAGTTTGGGCAGCCACGCTCCCTGCCCCATCCTCTGCATACAAGTCCCCAGTGGTAGGCACGGGACTCGGTCCATGCCCCGAGCAGCCTGAGCCAATGTGTCTGTGCAGGACTGGGAAATTCGCAGCTGTGTCCTGAGCAAACGAGACTGCACCTATGCAGAAAAGGAGGTGAGATGAGGCAGGAGCCATGTGAACCTGTGTCCAGTCCAGCTGCGAGCGATCTGCCGATTCCTTTGCTGGCATGCGATGCCTCTCACCTGTCCCGGGCTCCCTCCACCACCTCCCTCTGGAGATCCCTCCTTTCTCCTTCTCAGCCCTACCTTTGTGCCCCAGAGGCGCAGGGAGCTGCTGGGCCAGGGCAGGACCTGGGGGTGGCGATGGAATTGCAGTGCCTTGTGCTGGGAAGAGTCCCTGGGGGTGCCCTCCTGCTCTCTCCAGAGCTGCTCGGAGCACGCAGAGACTGGAGGCTGAGAGGAACAGATGAATTCACTTCACAAGTGATGTTCTCAGTGTGCAAATTTCCCCCGGGATAACTGAGAGCAAGCTTACAGCTCCGCTCAGCCGTGCTCTGCAATTAACCTGCTGCTGCTGGGGCTTTGCAGAGGTTCGGAGGCGTTGCGGGGTTAGGTGTGGGTGCAGACCGGACACCACCTTCTGCACACGCGCCGCTCTGCGAACCTGCCACGGGCTGGCGACCACGTTTTTATTAGGCTGTTTGGGGGGCTGTGTTTGTGCTGCAGCCACGGGGACCTGCACCAAGCCCGAGCCAAAGCTGCTGCCTCCCAGCACACTATCACTGAAGCCATTACAGTCCTCTGATTTATACCTACGGGGAAGCTGCAGAGAGTTCCTAGCAGTTTTGGAAGGAAAATTTTATGCTCAAAACTAAATTTTGTTCCTGCCTTCACTGGGGACCAGTTCTCGGCTTCAGAATTGCTCTGATAACTTTGCAATTGCTTTGATAGTTCCAGAGGGGAGCGCAGTCCCTTTACAGAACAGATGGAGACACACTTTCAGGACCATTCAACTTTGTTGTCGCTCTGTCTTTTGTTAGAACAGTTTTTGCTATAATGGGAGGAGCAAAATTTGGCCAGCGCTGAATGCTCTTGAAAACTGTATTCCCGAACTCGGACGAAGTTAGGCTAGCGTCTGAGTCCTCCCAGGTACAAAATGCCCTCCACAACCACCGGCTTTCTGTGGCGCTGGGGATGTTCAGCAGCTTGCAGGATAAGGCTTTCACAGCAGCAGCAGCAGCAATTTCATGACGGCAGTATTTTCGTGTGTCGATCTGCACTTGCACTTGCCTGCAATGCATGACTCTAGTACTCCATGTGAAATCTACCCTTGACGGGGAGATCTGAGCTCTAGCTTCTTCCATATGGCCATGTGTATTTAATAGGAATTCAGGGGAGCTGGAGAAAGCTAATGAGATTGCTGCTTTAAAGCACTTGGTTCCAGAAGTAATATAGATCTTACCAGAGGTTGAAATTTGCTTGATTTTGGCATGGCTACAAGGGCAACTCATGAAATATTTAAGCACTGTAATGCAGTCTTACCTTTTTCCTGCTGTGTCAGGAATAAAGCAGACTGGAATGTCTTGGCTTCCACCCCTGCAGATGTTGTCAGTGAAGGCTGTGATGGAGGTTTGAGCCATCAGAACGATAAGGGGAAAAACCACAACAACAACAAAGCCAGATTGAGAGTTCATAGCTGAGCAGCCGTGCCTTGTTTACCAGTGAGAGCACCTCACTGCGAGGGCTGCTGTTCTCCTGCCTACTCATTCATGTACCTACCTGGCCAGATTTCAGGATGGAAGGAGGGAGGAAACACTTCAAAGGCAAGAAAATTGGATGTGTGAGCCTTGCCCTCAGCATCTCTCATTTAACAGGAGATGGCAGGCCAATGCTTTGCAGCCACTCTTCATTGCCAGGGCAGGGAAGTGGGGAAGACGCCGGGGGTTTCTCTGGAACCTGCAGAAGCCAAGGCTTGCAGAAGTATTTCTGGGGCTGAGGAGTGTAGCACGGAGCTGAGCCGCAGGTATTCTTCTGCATGGCCTGACTGCAGGATTTGGAAACCGTAGGGCTGGTTCAGAAATCTGCTAGTTAATAAAGCTGGACAAACTATTTTTTCTTCTGAGGGCATTCTTAGTGCTTCAAAAATAAAAAGATGAGATATTTAAAAAGTCAACCTAAAAGACCAGCTGGTTTGGGGGCTTCTTTTTGTTGCATTGTTTTCACATGTTGGCTTTGAGTTGGGAAAGCAACAGAATGTAAATCTTTTTTTTTTTTTTTTGATGAAATTGAGTATTTTATCCCCACAATAATTGCTAATGGAGATTTTTATAATTTTCCACAGGCAATAAAACTGCCTTAATACATATTCAGCTCCAACAAGAGGCATTACTACTACTTGCTGACAACCCTGTTTTTTATTTTTCTCCTGTGTGATCGTGGTATGGAATCATATCTTAAGAAGATATACTTTACAGAACTCAACAGGATGTCCGGAAATAGATGTTTCAGAATCTTCCCATGCCCAGCATTGAAGTGATGGCTTTGAAGCCAATGAAATTCAATGCAAGATGTCTGCTTTGCTAGAATTCTGTAAAACAGGTGTCTGTCCAGAATTCCCAAGGTTAAATGTGCTCTGCTGCCTTGAGATGCCTTCAGAAACCCTGGGATCTATATGCTAAAAAGAGCTTGAGAATAGGTTCCTTAGTCTGTAGCAACATCCCAAGTTCTTCTAGATTGTACGCAATTCCCCAGGCGTGCTAGATGAATAGAGTGAGATGACTTTCAGCCAGGACTCATTGCTTTTTAGACTGCATGTAT
The DNA here is from genome assembly GCF_011077185.1 of Oxyura jamaicensis. Lineage (NCBI taxonomy): Eukaryota > Metazoa > Chordata > Aves > Anseriformes > Anatidae > Oxyura > Oxyura jamaicensis. The sequence goes on from NC_048907.1 coordinate 5,687,044, forward strand.
TTAGAAACATGAGTTCTGCCAGCCACACGGGGAATTTGATATTCAGTGCCAATTAATTTTTGTAATAGGAACAGGGATTTATTCTCTTGATTTCCTTAGGCACCTTTGAAAAGCATAAGCGTCAAAGGTTGGTTTGTATTTTTTTTTTTTTTCTGGTGGCCTTTTTCTTGAAGAGCAGTGGTTCCAAGCTGAGAAAGGAGACCACTCTGTGAAGGTAGGAGCTTTGGGGCAGGCAACTCCCAAGATTTCCATTGCAGAGGTTTTCTAAACTCTTCAGATGTGGGTAAATTCTGCTCTGCTAGATGGGACTCCAATTTCTCTTTATTCTCTTGTCCTCCTGCTCCTTCCTCCCTCCTCTGAGCGCCTCCTCATGTCACCGTGCCTTCATTTGGTTTGTGAAATGATGCCATGATTTAAGACTGGCACACTGACTTTACTCTCACTTCGCATCCCATGAGACAGGTATGTGTGGAGGAGGGTGTTTATTTTGTGAACGTGCTTCTCATGTGATTCTAAGGTTGGTTTCTTCTGAGGAGTGAAGGGGTGGGGACAGTGGGAGCAGGGATGAGCCGGTGTTGTCTTTGATCATACCAGTGCTTTAAGCGGTCAGAAACATGGTTTTCCCCTACCTCTGAGCTCTCAATGCTGCTAAAATCTCTGTCATTCGTACCATGTACTCCAGCCCCCTCTCTCGGACTGACTCTGGCTCTGTTTGCAAGATATCCACATTGTTCTGAAGCATGCACCTCTTTCTGTATAGTTCCGATCTTCTGATTTTATGGAATACTTATGCCTGTTTGCATTACAGTCAAAATAAAAAAGTGAACTAAAATGCAGCAGACCTTGTTCTTCTCTTATCTGTGGGTTTTTAATGCTCAAAGGCCTCTTCTGATAACTTGGCCTTGCTCCTTCCCACTACCTGCATAATGTCAGAGCGCTATAAATAGGACAGTAGCGTCAGTCGGCGATATCTACTTATCTGCAAGACACAACACTTCCTTGTAAGGTTGTTCGACTTCACAGCATTACATGTTTCACATCACTTACACCACATCCACTGGGAAAACAGCATAGCTGAGCAAGGAGGGCTGCTTGCACGCTATCTGCAGGGCAGATGGGGGTGTTCAGCAGTTTTACCCCAGGCATTGCTGCAGCGACACCTTAGTTGCAGCAGCAGCGTTACCCTGGACATCACCAGTTACCTCAGAGACTGCCGTGATGCTGCCTCAGACGTGGCAGTGGTGTTACCTCAGATGTGATGGCAGATACGATGTGTTAGACATCGCCAGGTCGTTATACCAGCCACAGCACCAGTCGCTGTGGTGTTACCTCAGTCCCTATGGAAGTGTTACCACAGCCATGGCAGCGTTACCTCAGACATGGCGGTGGTAGCATCACCTCAGGTATTACCGCAGCCATGGAGGTGGCGTTACCTCAGGTGTTACCACTTGCCCAGTGTCAGCATTCCCTCGGTATTTTAGGGACATGGTTTAGTGGGTGATACTGGTGGCAGGGGGATGGTTGGACCATACGATATTGGAGCTCTTTTCCAACCTTAATGATTCTATGATTACACAGCCACGGTGGTGGCATTCCCCCAGGTATTACTGCAGCCATGTCAGTGGCAGTGTAACCTCAGGTATTACTGCAGCCATGGAGATGGCGTTACCTCAGGTACCACCATATAGGTGCTGGCAGCATTCCCTCAGGTATTATCACAGACATGTTGGTGCAGTGCTACCCCAGGTATTGCCACAGCCGTGGAGGCAGCAGTGTTACCTCCGGTATTGCTGCAGCCGCAGAGATGGTGTTACCTCTGGCATTACCAGAGCCATAGCAGTGGCATTCCCTCAGGTATTACTGCAGCCATGGAGATGGGGTTACCTCGAGTACCACCATGTATCTGCTGGCAGCATTCCCTTGAGTATTATCAGAGCCATGCTGGTGGCAGTGTTTTATCAGAGCCATGGCAGTGGCAGTGTTTTACCAGAGCCATGGCAGTGGCATTCCCTCAGGTTATTACCGCAGCCATGGCAGTGTTACCTCAGGTATTACCACAGCCATGGCAGCATTACTTCAGGTATTAACCAGAGCCATGGCAGTGCCATTCCCTCAGGTTATTACCGCAGCCATGGCGGCGTTACCTCAGATACTACCACAGCCGCAGCAGCGGCATTCCCACGGCCATTCCCACAGCCATGGCGGCGGCACCGCCACCCGCAGCAATCCTCCCCGCTGCCCGGCCAGCCCCGTTAGTGCGACGCAGACAGCCCACAGCACGCCTGCGAGCCCTGGACCCCTGCCGAGCCCCTGTTAGGGACGGGCAGGCCCACCAAGCACCGCTCGGGGGGCTGCGCGCACTTTGCAGACGCTCCCTAGCGCCCGCATTGCCGGCCGAGGAAGGAAGCGACGCTCCCTAAGCCCTGCCCGCGGCGGGGGGGGACCCGCTCAGGTAAACACCCAAGATGGCGGCGGCGGGAGGAGGAGGAGGAGGCGGCGGCGGCGGGCGGCCGGGCCTGGCGGAGCTGCCCGGGGAGCTGCTGGAGCTGATCCTGTGCTGCGGGGTGCTGGGCGCCGCCGACATCGGGCGGGTGGCCTGCACCTGCCGCCGCCTGCGGGACGCCTGCCAGCCCCGCGGGAAGGTGTGGCGGGAGTGCTTCCGCCTCAGGTGGGCAGCGCCGGGGGGCGGGGGGGGGGCAGGAGGAAGAGGAGGAGGAAGAGGAAGAAGAGGAGGAGGAAGAGGAGGAGAAGGGGGAGGAGGAAGAGGAGGAGGAGGAGGAATAGGAACAGGAATAGGGGGAGGTAGAAGAGGAGGAGGGGGAGGAATGGGGGGAGGTAGAAGAGGAGGAGGAGGAGGAGGAAGAGCAGGAGGTAGGAGGAGGAGGAGGAGGAGGAGGAGGAGGAGGAGGAGGAGGAAGAAGAAGAGGGAAAAGAGAAGGAAGAGGAGAAGAGGGGGAGGAGGAAGAAGAGGAGGAGGAATAACAGGAGGAGCAGGAGGAGCTGGAGGAATAGGAGGAAGAAGAGGAAAAAGAGGAAGAGAAGGAGAAGACAAATATGATGAAGAGGGGGATGAGGGATAGGAGGAAGTAGAAGAGGAGAAGGGGGAGCAATAGGAGGAAGAAGAAGAGGAGGATGGATAGGAGGAATAGGAGGAGGAGGGGGAGGAGGAAGAAGAGAAGAGAAAAGAGATGGAGGAGGAGGAGGAAGAAGTGGATGTAGAAGAGGAGGATGAAGCGGGGGGGATGGGTTGCACGCACCGTGGCTGTCTGCTGGCCTCCCAGCCCCGCTGAGGTGTGCTCTCGTTTCTCGCAGCCACTCCAGCAGCCGCAGGGGCTTGTCCTGTCCCAGGACGAGGCTTTGGGTTGACGTTTGCTGCTTGGGGTTTAGCCCCAGGGTGGTCACAGTGTGCCTCGCAGGGGCATAGCCCTGCTGAAGCCCCTGGAGCTGTTGAATTGGTCACATTGCATACTTTGGTGGCCGTAGGAACACCACGCGTTCACTGGGGCCACCAGCCTGTTTAGAGCAGGGCACGCTCATCTGCTGCCTGCTTTGGTCTGTGTTTTGGCACAGGAGAAGCAGCAGCATGCCTTTCTGTAGTAGCCACTTGGCTTCGAGAATTCAGCAGAGTTAAACGAGGGGGTTATTCCCTCTCCTCCCTTGAAAAAAAGGCTGCCTGACAATTACAGCCTCCCCTTTTCAGCAAGCTAGAGCTTGGGATGGCTGGCCAAGTGTTTTCTCCAGTTCAGCGGTTCTAATTTCTGAAGCAAACCTGAACTTTTACAAGTGCTTCAGATCCGACAGTTGAAATCGAGTGTGGTGGGTGATTAGCACACGCTGCAGTCCTCCTCTGTCTCTGATAATAGAGCTTTTGGCAGGAGCGTGCATGTTGACCTCGTCGTCCTGGCAGGATTCCACCTTGCGTAATTACGTTTTATTTTCTGAAAATCATCAATGCAATTTAAACCCAAGAAATTATTGTTTCTCCTACTAAAATAAATGATTGTAGCTGTTATTACGACGTGGCTGCGTTTCAGCGATAGATGAACGGCCAGGGATCCATCAGGAGAAAGGTTACTGCGTGATGTGAAGTTATTTGGTTAGTCTTTGGCTTCATTGTGTAACTGCAATGGCAGTGGAGCTTTATTTTTAACAGGTAGTAAAATATCTTCAGGGTGGGGATGGACAGAACAGTGCCTTTTGGTCTGTTGCTAAAAATTATTATACAGAAGCAGTGATTTGAATATTTGCCTGTAAATATGCAGGTAGGGATATAAGAATTATTATGTGTGTATAAATATTACTTTCTATATAAACATATATATACTATTTACATATATTTATATAAAGAACCTGAAAAGAACCTAAGGCAATTCATGTACTTGAAGGCAGATATATTGTAAAAAACAGTGGTAAATAATAGAATTTCAAAATGTGGGGAAAAAAAAGCCCCCCTGCAAATTACAAGAGGCCTTTCTCTTGGCTTTCTGTCCCATGCTGTCCAAAATATTTCCACTTGTGCTCATTCTGCCTCATGTACATACCCAAACGGTCTTTGTACCCTTAGAAGAATCACGGGTATAGCTGCACTGGCATATATTTTATTGCATAGGGCTGTGCTAGGGCAGCACATGCTCACTTCATTAGAAAAGGTGCTGCTGGGGGTAATAGTCCCCAAAACATTGCCTTTAAGTTAGGCTTTCTGTTCGCACACCTTGAAATGCCTCTTACTTAGACTTGGTAAAGCAGGTCCAGCTTTCTTTTACAAGAAAGGGATTTGGTTTGGGGTTTATTTTTTAATATTTCTTATATTAAAAATAAACTGTGAAGTCATCTAGTTGTCACAATTTAACTTCAGAACTCTGTTTCCCTCCAGCAGATGCTGCCACCAGCAAGGGTAGTAGAGGGAGCTCCGGTTTGCGTGTCCTTTTAATTAGACCCACAGGGGTAGGAGGAAGAACACAAGACGATGAATTCTCATTGTTAGTTGACAAGTTAGCTTGAAAGTGGTACCTCTTCAGAATGGCAAACTTTTTTATTATAAAACTCTTATTTGTTTTGCTGATGTGATACCTGTGTTTATCTTGGAAAGCTCTAGAGGAAATTTCAGAAGTGTTCAGCACGTAGAGATACGAAATACCTGGAGTATGAACCTTTTGAAGGTTTCCTGTTAACATTTGCTGTTGACAGGCCACAGGAGAGCTTACTTTTAAAATAAGCAGTAATATCGGGTTGAAATCAGTTGGATTTATGCTTTGATTGGATTAATCTGTACGATTACATCTGAGGTTGTATTGTCTCTTGTCGGTGGCTAAGCTCCTCAAGCCACGTGGTTACAACTTTTTACAGTTCTGGAGATCCTCAGTGATGTTGAAATACTAATGAACCTGTTCGCTTCTGTAATGTTGTCTAGGTGGCCATCGCTGCTGAAATACTACAGCCACACAGACGGCGTTAGCTGGCTCGAAGAATACAAAGCACGGCACGATGCTGGACTAGAAGCCCAGAGAATTGTAGCTTCGTTCTCCAAAAGGTTCTTTTCAGAGCATGTAAGTCATCCCTGTCTATGTGCAGTAGCCTAGCTATTTGGTTAGTACTTTCTAGCAGTTTCCTGTCTCTCCCCACCTATTTTTCAGCTGTGCAATCAGAAAATTCCTATTGCCTCACTTTATGTGAGAATGCTAGACTGCCAGCCAAAATGAGAGAGATGGTCCAAAATCCAAAGGTACAAACGGCACAGAGTCCAAGGCACGTTCTGCAGACCACATATAGCTGTTGCTGAGAGTCTCATTGCATCTTTATGAGCTCTTTGCTCATCACTGCATGTTCAGACCTGGCTCTGGGAGCTCAGCAACTTCTGAAGGACTGATAGTTTCTCTGCACGTACTGCAGCCTATCAATTTATCTCCCTGCAGGCCTCGTGCAAGGATATGCTTCTCTGAGATTTGTCAGGAGCAGTTTGAAAGCAGGACTGAGTGAGGCACAATTGGAACAATAGGTTCACTGAATTGGAAAGTGTATTATTCAAGCTCTTGGCCTAACCATGACACCACACCTACGTGTCTTGTTTTTAAAAGTGAACCTTTAGTCTCTCAGAAAAACTTACTTGAGCGTGGAACATCAGTAATGTTGTTTGTTTGCTCAGTTGGTGGGTTTTGGCTACCTGTAAGTTTTGGGTCAACCTGAAATTCTGTGAAATAGAGTTAAAAGCTGCCCATAACTAAATCTGAATCAGAAAGTTCATGCTAGAGCCAGTAAATGGCCGCTCCTCTCTAGCTCCTTTGCAAATACATTGTGGTCCAGTGGAGAAATCCTCTCAGGTGTAGGAGACCCGTCCTAAAGTCATTGTCATTTTATGCAAATGTTGGCAACTGGGTTTTTATTCCCAGAGAGGAAGGCCATGAAGCCAGTAGAAAATTAGGAGATGCGTATGTCTTGGCTCTTATTGACCTGTTCCACTGTGGTTGCAGCAGCTAGACATCTTACTGTGGAGAAATGTGTGTCAGGGCATTAACCGACCGCAGAGGCTCCCGGCTTCCAACTGTTTCAATCCTGTATGCAAGGACTGTTGAGAGACCATTACTCAGCAATACCTGAATTCCTAAAAATTAGGACTGTCTTCTCCTGTGGGGCTAGAAACTGCAGCTTGATTCTCTGCTTAGAATTGCAGGGAAGAGAATTTTCAACCCAATTCTGCTAGATCCAGTGGAGTGCCACTAAGATACAGTATAATAGGAATCACATTTTTTCCTTAAACTTTGTTAATCTCCTGTATTTAAAAGCTTGAAAGAAAAAAAGATTTTTTACAGTTCAGAGTTTATAAAGAATTCTTTTTTTTTTTTTGCAAGAAAATGTTATGAATATAGACACACAAATGATTGTTTCAGATACTTTTTTAGATCAACAACCTGGTAGCTCCAGTTTGGCCCTTGTCAATATTGCTTAAACAGATGAGGTTTGAGACTGAAATGAAAGCTCCTGCTCCTTCATTCCTTCCTCCGGGAGCAATCTGCTACACTAGGGAGGGGATGGAGAGGTTTAGTCAACCACAGGCAGAAGTTGTTTCCACCTTAAAGCTTGGGCTCAGCCTGCATATGATCTGCTATGCCTGGGCTGGTCCATACACCTCTGCAGGAGCCCCAAATGCTGTAGTAGTTAGCTCAGATTGCTGTAGGGTTTTGAGACTTTCTGTGAAATCACGTTCTTTAGGAAACAATCTCTTGTGCTCTGCCTAATTCGGTGTCCGATTTGGCAGGTCCCCTGTGATGGATTCAGTGACATTGAGACTCTCGGATGCCCAAGTCACTTTTTTGAGGATGAGCTGATGTGTATCCTTAACATGGAAGGAAGGTAAGAAAGAATAAGAAGTACTAGAAGTACAAGGGATTTTCTCCTTTCACTGGCTAAACGAGAATGGTACTGTGGTGGGTGCCTGATCCCTCCCCATGACATGAAACCACAGACTTTTTTTTTTTTTTTAATCTTTTCTGTTGCCTTTCTTAGCTGTAGTAGATAGGTACATTTTTTTTTGTCCCCAAATAAACAATTGAGTTTAATTGAACCACTGCAACATTTGCAGCTTGGTAAATTCTTTGGACAGGTGAAATGCCAAGTGGGTAAATAAAACTTTTGGTTCACATCTGCCTGGGTGTTCTCACTACCATGGCTAACACTGAGCAAGATGAATAGTTCACTGGCTTGCTTGAAGGTTTTTCTGTTGGTACCATATAAACAATGCTGTTTTTGCTGTGATACAAAGCAGCAATACATTTGTCTTAATGGGGTCTAATAGCCTTGATTAAAGGGACTGTTAGTAGAGCCTGGAAAAACACAACTGGAATGACAATCATCTCATTTTTGCTTTTTCACATCCATTTTATTACCTTCTCTGTTTGAACTGGGACTAAACATATCTCATTTGACAACTGGCTAAAAAGCTTTTGAGCCTTCGCACTGGCCAAATGCCTCCCAATAAAGCAGAATTGATGCTAATTACACCCTGATTAAGCTGTAGTCTTTGCCATTCAGGAGCATTAGGCTAAATCATTTCCCTGGAAGATATCCCAATAAAGCAGTTGTTCCTATTGAGCATCCCAATTTATTGGAAGAGGATGAAGTGTTATGAGGTTTGATTGTTCTCCTGTTCACTAGGATGGAGAAGACTGATTTGACCTGCAATCTGGAGGAGAGAAAAGGCAAGAGGGAAAAAGATTTTTTTTATGAAGAGAGGAGCTGGACTTATTTTAAAAATGTGGCAAGGACAGAGCCAGGATCTTGGGCAGAATCCTCTCTTGTGTTTATTTTTTTGACTTTTGGTTTTGGGGAGCGCCATTCCTATTTGGTGTAAAAGTGTGTGCTGAAGCAATGGGTAACCCATTGCTGAAGGCCAGGGCTTGCTGAAATGCATGTGATTTGAATGCCTCTATGTTGGGCTGTCATATTTCCAGTGACCTCTTCAAACCAGCTCTCTGTGCTGCTTTTTGGGCACTCTGCCTTTACTTCTTAATATAGAAAGTGAAGGGATTTTACTGTGAAAACTGTAAGGCTTTGGATTGTGTGATCTGTAGTTTAGCTGTTTTTCCCTTCCAGCCTTTTTTGAGTAACAAAGAGGTTTTTCTGTTTTTGTTTGTTTGTTTGTTTTTCTGAATATTATTGGACATACATTCATGTCTCTCATGCTTTTTTTTTATTGGTGAGAGGATATTTGAATATTCTGGAGGGACCCAGAGTCAGGGGATAATGTTTTATGAATAAAATTCAGTATTTCATTCAGATATTCCTGAACTACTTTAAGCGGGATCTGTGCTGTTTCCAGTGGTACTGTATCTTCTCAAAATGCTGTCTTAGTGACAGGATAAAAACTGGAGATGATGGGGACAGTATTTTGCAAGTGTCAAAAGTTGTGTTTCTTTTGATGATGAGTATGCTCTTAATATTTACCTCTTTGGCTGACTCTGTGGTGTCATTGGTCTTGTTCAGAAAAGCAATGTCTAAAATGTAGATGGCTTCATTGGAAAAGTTAAATGCAATGTTCACATTTGACGTGCTTGTCTAATACAACTTCTTGTATTTAATTGTGCAGGAAAGGCCTCACCTGGAAGTACTATGCAAAGAAAATTCTCTACTTCCTACGGCAACAGAATATATTAAAAAATCTGAAGGAGTATCTTCAACGCCCTACTGATCAGCAGTCGTTTTTAGAGGGTAAGTCCTTGGCAGAAGTCCGATGCAGAGCAGTTAATGACAGCTTTCCATCATTGTTGCTTTACTTGGAGAGAAGCTTCCTTGCTTACATATCAGCTAGCCCCTGGACAGTGACTCAGAATTATGTTTGGATTTTTGCTGTACCTGAAATCCTTAAAAAGTTACAGTAATTGCATAGCATTACATCAAAAAATCAGCATTCCACTGGCTTCTTTCTGTGCTGTATGCTTGAATAGTTGTGCACAGACAGGTAAACAGAGAAGCAGTGGAAAAAAGTTAAAATAGTTGGATTTGAACAGTGCAGTGAAGAGATCAGCAGTAGCTCAGCATCCTAACCAGCTGACATTGCAGAAGCATTTTAACTGTGGCCTAGGGGCTGAACAGGGCTTGTCAGACCAAGTGATCTGATTTCAGGTCAGCTCCCTATCATCCCCTTTCCCCAGAAAGGGAAAAAAAAAACCTCTCTCCTTTCTCCTTGGACAAGAGCAAGGAGCGTGCTGCAGGCAGGGTGAATCGGTGCAGGTGAATTGATTGCAGGTGAATATAGTTGATTCCAAAGGCTGGGTGATATGGAGGCTTTGGAAAGAGTGTGGTTGACAAGATGACAAGGAGAATATTCTGACAAAGGGCTATTTTTTTTTCTGCAGAAGTTTGACAGGAGAGGGTTGGGCAGAAGAAAAATGACAATCTGTTATAGTGGGTTTCTGACAGGAAGAGGGAGAGCAGGCGTGGAAGGATGAATGTAGCAGAAGAGGGAGCATTGAGCAAGAATGATGGTGATTGAGGATGTGGCAGGAAGAAATCAGAACTGACGCAGAAGTGAAGTTGATGTTGTTTGAGGCTCTGAACAAGAAACATGAGCTGGGAGGATGCCAGGAGATGCAGTGCGACAGGAGCTGGCTGGTTAAGTAAGACTTGTCCAGCAGCATACTTGCTCAATGTACAAATCTATTGCTTTCCCTTTCAGGAAGGTGGGGTGGGGAATACAGAGTCTAACTGGCATTTATCATTGTCAGCTTGTTCTCTGCATTTTGTGATAAATCCAATATACAAATGAGAGTTTTGAGAAGAAAGCTATTGTGTTGTGCTGCAATTGCTTGCTCTATGCCATGGATTTAGAATTCAGAGTAGACAAAAATAAGCAAAACAAAACAAAAACAAAACAAAAAACAACTGAAGTCCTGTTTCTTATGTAGTTTGTTTTTTCCAGGTGCTGTTTTAATTGACCAATATTGTAACCCGCTGTCAGACATCTGCTTAAAAAGTGTCCAGGCACAGGTGGATGATATCACAGATAAAGTGCGCAAAGTCCTTCGAACAAAAAATCCGAGGCACCCCAGCTTGGCTTCCAAGGCAGGTACTGTATAGAAGCATATGCTTTACTGCAGACCAGTTCTGCAGGTCTCAATAGAGGCAGATAAGGTGAAACAGCTGTTGAATTATTGCAGCTTAAAGCATTGTTGTCCTTCATCCCATTGAAGCATGTTCTGACATTTGCTTAAACCATCATTCAGGCAGCAGCTGTTTGTTCAGCCGCAGAAGCTCAATAGCCCAAGGTTGTCCATCTGATGCTGTCTAGGCAAAAAGGATTAGTTTGTGGTGGTTGTATTTTTTCTTTTTTTCGTTTGTCCCTGAAGTCTTAAGCAGTCCTGATATGTGTAGCAGAGCCGTGGGACAGGTCCTTTCCTCAGCAAGTCTTGGCAAGTCAGCAGCAATAGAAAAAGAGTATATGCTTTAACATCTCCAAGGGTCAGGCAGCATCTTACTTCTTGTGTTTTATAAGCATTAGTCTAATCTTTGCTGCTTTTCAAAGAGGGAATGACTGATCTGTCTGTGTCTGTATATCTGGAGTGGTCAAACTGGGCCTCGAGCAGTGAAAACGCACTTCCCATGCCTGGCCATTGAGACTGTCCAGCTACAGCACTGTGCTGGCACGGGATGGTCAGGGTCAGGTCCTGCAGCTGCAGGAGGAAGCAAGGCAGCACTGATGCACAGCAAAGGTGTGTGGCAATCCACTGAGCCAGGCCACATGGTGAGCAGAGTGCTAGGCCTGTGCGCTCCAGCCAGTCTCTTGACTATTTGAATCAAGATGTCTTTTATGTTCTTTGTACATAAAGGAATTTTGCTATGAGGTTCAGTGCATGAAGGTTAAGTATACTTGTCTTCTCTGTCTTTATTGCTCTTTGTGTGTTTTCAGGAGAGGTCCTGATTCCAGAAGTGGAGCTTCAGCGGCAGGTACTTGATGCAATGAATTGTGTCCTGTATGAGCAGTTAAAATACAAAGGAAATGAGCTGGATTACTATAACTCCCTGAATTCATACATTCACCAGGTACGTGCACGTTAGGCAAAACCTAGGAGGCTGTAAGGCTTGAAATGCTATGTGTGGTGTTTCTTAGGACAAAATGTAGTCCAAAAAAATCTGTCTCTGAAGAGTAATTTCCTGTAAATTTCCTGTCATCTTTTAGTGCATATTCGGTTAAGTTGGTGTGTTTTCATCTGTGAATTAAAACCTTGAATTTTTATTTATTTATTTATTTATTTTTCTTTAATATCCCTCAGGTTTTGATCCGCAGGACAGGAATTCCCATCAGTTTGTCTGTGCTTTATTTAACAATTGCCAGGCAGCTGGGAGTCAAACTTGAGCCAGTCAACTTCCCTAGTCATTTTCTGCTGCGATGGTGTCAAGGGAAAGAAGGGTAAGTGATCTGCTGTGTTTTGAAGTTTTATCATTTTTATTTTTTTATAAAAGCCACAAAAAATTTACAGCTCCAGACCTACACCAGAATATTCAATTATTTTCAATCCATAATTATAAGGAAAAGATCAGCCCTCTAAAGAAATTTTCCCAGAACTCAGTTCTTCTGTTAATGAAAAATATCAGATTTCCTGAGTGTGAAATAATGGTAAGTATGAGGTAGCTGTTCTCCTATTTAAGAAGATTACAAAAAAAAAATGGGGGGGGGGGGGGGAGGGGGGGGGGAAGAAAAAAGGTGCTGATTTCAATTTACTGTCTACACAGAACAGGTTCTAGAGGCCATTGTGGTTGTACTGTGCACTCATTCAATTTTCCGAGTCAGCGTAAGACACATCTTTGACCAGATCGTGATCAATTTACAGAAATGTATATTTTGTGAATGACTTCAGCAGTCCAGTTCAGAGCCATGTTTTTGTCTATATATACCCCTTCTGGCAGTAGGCTTCAGATGCCATATGTGTGGGTTCTGTTATACTTTACAGTGCAGCATCATCGTGTAATCTAGCAATAAATACAGCAAACCTGAAAATACGTGAAGGAAAGAACTGGCACAATGGAGTGAAAATGAGAGAGAAGGTAGCAGGTGATCTCTTTATATGAGGGAGGGAGCTGAGCTCTGAATGGCATGTTTTTAGAAACAAGCTTGAAAGTGCTAGGAGAACAGAAATAGGTAATCCTGCTTTACCACAAGGCCCAACATCACTGCTTGGTTTCCTTGATGTCTTCTTAGAAGCACAGATATTTTTGACTACACTTACATTGACGCCTTTGGGAAGGGGAAGCAGCTGACCGTGAAGGAGTGCGAGTACCTTATAGGCCACCATGTGACGGAGGAGTTCTATGGGGTGGTGACTTCGAAGGAGGTCTTGCAGCGCATGGTGGGAAACCTCTTAAACCTGGGCAAGCGGTGAGTTGTAACTGAAGTTATATGTCCTATAAGGGCTGTGGGGAAAAAAGGGCTCGCAGTGTGCTGTCTGCCTGTCCGATACTGCCTCTTCACAGTACTTGAGTGAGTGCTTTAAAAACGCATCAGTTACACCAGGCAGTCTTGAAAACTCTGGATGTCACATTGCAGTGTCTAGTTGCTTTTGATCCCCTGCAGCAGCATTGCATGGAAGCAAGAATAGATCATTTTCACCCAAGAAAATGGACAGATCTGTTTTGTTTTGTTTTACTATGTTAAAAGCAGATAGGAACCGTTCTCTTGAGAGCAGAGACCTTTATTATGACCAGGTAGACATAAGCCATATGCTTAAATGCGTAGATAGTGCTGTTTTGATGACAATTTGTTGACAATCTGCTTTTGCTTTCAAATGCCCTGCTAATCACTTTCCCAAGTAGCAACAGACAGAAATCAGAGAGTAAGAGGATTGCTTTAGGTTTAATTAAGCAAGGGGAACAAAAGCACATTTCAAAAGGAAGCGACTCTGAGAGTGAATTCTCTGAGTACAGTCGTTGGACCAAGTAGAACACTGGTGAAGTGGGAGGGTAGAGGCTGGTTTTCAATTGTGTAGCATTTTTCCTTTCCAGCAGGCTGTTGGATGTGATGCGTGACTCTAGGGCTGACTGTCACTTACACTGAGTGAGCATGCCTGTACCTGTAGCATCGCTTTTGGTGGCTATCCCTGTACACCGGGGTATTAGGGATAGGAATTGAAGAGCTAGCCTTACAATTGAGTTTCTTTTTTGCTGGCAGAGAAAGCACTGATCAGTCTTATCAACTCTTGAGAGACTCGTTGGATCTGTACCTGGCCATGTATCCGGACAATGTGCAGCATCTAATGCTCCAGGCTAGGTTATACTTCCACCTGGGAATCTGGCCAGAAAAGGTACCTCGCCACTCGGTCGTATGTTTTCTGATAGGCTAAGCATTATTAACACTAGTCTATTGATTTTTGGACTACATCAACTTGCATTACAGTCTGCCACAGGTTGTTTCTGTAATAAACGCAATTGAACGAGTTATCACATTTCGGAGAATCAATTTCTACTACATGAAGCAAGGAAAGAGGATGACTCTTGCTTGCTCTAGGGGAAACTCGTGAGCAGCCTCAAGTCTGAGTCATAATTTATGATTTACAGCCCCAGTCTGACAATTTGTCTTAAAACCAATACCGTGGATTTGTAGCTAGCTGTAAGGTGTAAGAGGTAAGGAAGGACTTGGTATGCCTAGATTGTGGTGGTGGTGATAGAAGTCTTGCTGGAGTCACAGGAAGGGAGCAATTACCTTATCAGAAAACTTGTAAGAAATTATCTTTTGCAAACAACAAAGCTGTTCTCTGAAACTTTAGGTACACAATCAGTGGCTCTTGTGAAAAAGCACCTTAAAAAAGAATCCCAAGGACAGAGCTTTTAACATCACCATCAGCCTTGAAGAATCCTGTGAGCGTGGGAAGGAAGGACAGTACAGAGACCTCCTGCAAGTTGTCTAAGTCATCTGTGTCCTTTACCGAAACTGGGGAAGGCACAGGGAGAAAGCATGTAACTCAACAAACAAACAGAAGTATTTCTTTAGCATGTCACTACAGCAGAGAGAGGTTATTTATCAAAACTGCCTGTGCGTTAGTGGATTTCACTCCCCTGGGCACTGCCTGTGCCATATCCAAATGTTAGGTTTGGGTGAGGAGGCAGAAGGATTGTCTGGACAGCTGGGCAGAAGGCAAAGCTCTTCCCACTAAATTAACTGAAACACGTGACCGCTGGAGAAGGTGCCTTCCTTTTGAAGAACAAATTGTGCTAAGTTGTGCTGCCCTTTCTTAGGGCAGCAAGTTTTAGGGTTGCCACAGAAAAAGCAGCCCAAAGTAAGAAATTGTTGGGGATGGGCACTGAGCTGAAATGATGAGTGTACATAAATAGAGGAGAGCTAAATGAAATACTGAAAGATTTCTCCTTTCTGGTACTCTGGTACTTTCTGGTACTTTCTTGTATTTGCTTACTTGTATTTGCCCCTCAGGACAGATATTGCCCCCCATGACTGTCTTATGCATGTAGTTCTCTGTGCCACTTTGCCAGATGCAACAAAAATGTACAGCTCCAGACTTCTGCTATGGCATCCTCACATACATCCAGTCCTTCCAGGCTATCGTATAGGATTATAGTTAGCCAGAGAATCCTGTATGCCTGACAGAACAGAACATACCAGATTTCATAGAGGTCTGCCAAACTTACAGAAAGTGGCAAAAAATCTTAAAACTCAAGCAAAGCTGTCCAGAATGTTGTCCTAAATGTTTGCAAATAACAGTAAATGAAATTGCCAAGAATCTCTGGCAGCCGTGGTCACTGTGCTAGGCCTTCCCCTTTCTGTAGGATTTTTCAGTTTTCACACCCTTCTTAAGGCAGTAAGATGCCTGCCAGCAATTTAAAGTGCTGAGAAGCCTGAGCTGTATTTCTTCTGTTTGTTTGTTTGTTTGTTTTTTTTGAGTTTATTTTTTTCAGCGCTTGACTGATGCTCATGCTGAGTAGCCTGAGGTCTCCTCTGCTGCCCCGCTCTAAATTCAGGTTCACCAAAACTTGCAGCATGTGATCAAGGAGACAATCCTTGATCTCTTGCCAGCTGCTGAGGGGTGTCAGATTTTGGAAGTGATGCAGCACTTGAGATGTTTGATGTTGGGATGGATGTGTCTGCCATTTCCAAATCTGTTTAGACAACATTTTTGTTAAGAACAAGGTGCAAGAAGATAAAAACTTGCATTGCCTGCCTGTAACAAAGCTGGTGGCAGCTGTTCTGTCCTGATGCTCCGATGGCGTGCCAGAGGGTGTTGGTAGCCTGGTACTTTGGCTCTACAGAGTCTGCCACTTTGGGAACACTTTTGAAGTCAGTGCCCTTTAGTTATACTGATACAAACAGGTTCTCAGTCTCCTGTTCACTATTTCATGGTACAGCATTGTACAGGTTATTTGCATTTCCTTCTGTGCTGAGGAACTTTTTAAAGCTAAAATGTTTGTTCTTCAGTACGGCAGAAGTCATCTGAAGTCACTTCACAGCAGGGGTTCAGCAGACTAGCTTCAGAATTCTTCTAACATCTCAGAAACCTTGAAGCGGTGTCTTTGATGCCCTGTAGCTGAAACATGTGATGCCATTAGCTTGTATGACTTAGTTTTAGGGAGTTACTTTGTTCAGCAGTGCCCTTCCTTGGAGGTAGGGAGCCCTACAAATAGAGGAGAGCAATGTTTGCAATTTCTACAGGATAAGCAAGTGTCAACTCCTTGAAACAGTGTATTTAGAGCAACAGTTCTCAGTTCTGTGCAGAAAACCTGTGTGGCAGACCTCTAGGCCTGGGCACTTAGACCCAGCTAACAGTGTATCTGTTTGTGTTTGCTGTAGAGGCTTGTTCTGAGTCTGTCTTCTTGTTTTGCTTGCTGAAGGTTCTGGACATCTTGCAGCATATTCAGGCCTTGGATCCATCCCAGCACGGGGCCGTGGGGTACTTAGTTCAGCATACCCTAGAGCATATTGAGCGCCGAAAGGAGGAGGTGGGACCCGAGGTGAAGCACCGCTCGGATGAGAAACACAAAGAAGTCTGCTTTTCCATTGGGCTGATTATGAAACACAAGAGGTGAGCTCTTCAGAACCTTCCCTGCGCTAGCAGGAGGCTGTACTGTAATGACGAGTGCAGAAGTGTTTGTTCTGGCAGTAATGAGATGGGGTTTTGTCTGCCAAGGAGATACCTGGAACAGAAAATGTCAGGCACATGCATCTATGCTGCATACCTCTTAGAAAAATGGGAGAAGCTCTCTCTCTCCTTTGAGAGAAAAAGCGTTTGTGCTGCTGTTTGTTTGCAGAGAGGTTTGTGAGGTGCCTTCTGTGAGTCATCATGCATCACGGATAACATTTCCACAGTCCAGAGCTCTCGAAGAAACATTTGTAATCGGTTAATGAGGGACTGCGGAGCAGAACTGGTTTCAAAAGAGATGAGATTCCTAAGACAGCTTATGAATCTTACCCTGCGCCTTGCACAGAGGCTTTGTGTTCCTGTCTGCACAGCCCTGCTAGAACGACATGCTGGCACTGTGTGGCTTTGGCCATTCCTCCAAACAACGAGACATCTGAAGCATATTTTAAGAGTGTCAGCAGTGTCAGTTATGATACCTCACAATTAATCTCTTAAATACTCTGAAAATAATGCTGGCTTTGTTTCTGGGAGTTAGCATTGGGATTACCGTGTCTGTGTGATGGGAACAGAAGTAATTGCACAGCACAGTGGAATGGTTGATTCCCCTCCCTGTTTCTTGTTTCCTGTTCTCCCGGTTGCTGACATCCCAGTCTCTTCCCCGCTCTCATTTCTTGTTCAAATTTGGCTTTCCTTTGTCCTCGGCTGTTTGTTCCTGTCTGTTTACCCAGTCGCTCCTAGTCATTTCCCACCCACCTCAGAACAAACACGTCCGCACACAAGTTTTTTGTAATGATTTTCTTCTCTTCTCCTCTCCTCCTTGTGCCTGCTTGCAGGAGGCTTCTGTTCTGTTTGTGCTCTATTAGCCGTGACGAAAAGAGCTGGCTCTGGAGATTTCATAACCTGTGGTTTGTATTCTTTTTAATTAGATATGGCTACAACTGCGTCATTTATGGCTGGGATCCCGCCTGCATGATGGGGCATGAATGGATCCGAAATATGAATGTCCACAGCCTTCCACATGGCCCCCACCAGCCTTTCTACAATGTGCTAGTGGAAGATGGCTCTTGCAGATACGCAGCTCAAGGTGAGCAGGAGTCTCCTCTCCTTGCTGTCTGTTTAAAAGCGCAGCAGGAGAAGGCGATGCTTACGTGATCAGCTCTTAAGTAGGAGGCATAAAGTGTAAGTTAAAACTGAGGTAGGAAGGAGAATTACCTTGAATTCGGAGACATACTTTGCTCTCTGTGAAATCAGTCCTGCTAGGAATGAACGTTAAGGACCCCTTTGTTGTAATCTCCTCTTGCCCTAGAAACAAGTGTGCGTTGGACACGAGTGGCTTTATGGTATAAACCATGATTACTGCTTTTGAAAGAGCTAGTTCAGCTTTTTCTGAAGTTTAAAGTTCTGTCAGAAACTCTTGCTTTGTGAAATTATCATCATGCTTTGGGCAGGACCTCAAAGTAGGGTCTAGTGAGAGAACACACAAACTTTGTTAGGGCATGGTTCTGAACACCTTTCACTGAGAGACTTTGTGTGCTCAGATCCCAGAGAACACGGATAGCGTGGCTTTTGGTGCCATCTCTGGTAAGAATGGGACTAAAATGAACGCCTCTTCACCAATGCCAAGAAGTGAAGAAACCTTGGCTGTGTGTTCTTTATACACGGTACCGTGAGTGAAATGCTTATCTCATGGTCAGAATATGAGGTTAGGAATAGGAAGAAGTGTTGAACTCAGGTTAAAAAAGTCTGTAACTGTACATTGTAAGCAGGGTGTGTGTTTGCCTCCCGTTCTTCTCCCTGTGACACAGAGGCATCCCATCCAGCTGGCAGGGCAGCTGCACAGCCCGATCATATTTTGTTAAGAGAAGATGCAGAAGCTGCTGAACAGGAAGCCATGAACAAATGCAGTTCAGCCCTTGCTAGGGCGTGCTCCTGAGTGTGTTCTGATCCCATACCTGTGAGCAGGAGGTGGTTTTATATGAGGGGACACGCCTACCTTTGTAGCCTGAAACGCTTTGAGTGCAGGTGTTTCTCACCTTCCTGAGAGTCACATTATATTCAGTAGAACAGAAAAAAAAAAGGATGGAGTAGGGACACAGGATGTTGCAGCACTACTTTGTGGTTCATATTGAACAGTATTTAACCTCTTAAATAGTCTGAAAAAAAATACTTTGTGCCATGGATTGATTTTAAAATATGCACCTCAGTGAAAACTAATGTGGTATTTTTCCACAGTGCTTCTGGGATTGAGTCATCTCATTTCTTTTTCTCTAATTGTTTATAAACAAGTATAATCAGCTCTGATTACAGCTGATTCCTGAGCACTTCGTGTTTTAGCCAGGCTGTAGTTTGAAACTGCCGTTGGTGGCATCCAAGAGATTTAGTACTGCTGGAGAAAACCGGGGGGTTGTCTTCGCTTGCTGAGTTCTTGCTGCCTGCCTGTTGAGTATCCCCTCTAAAATAAAACCTCAGATCACTTGGGAAGGGAGGATTTCATAACCTATCAACCTGACGTTAAGGAGGGCATGACAATATTTTCTTAACTGAGTCTTCGATAAATCCCTACTTGTAGATTTAACCAGAAATAACACCAAGCTTATTATAGGTGTGCTCAGTTTGAGTCCTTCCTGTAAATCTGCAGGTTGAGCTGTCGCTAATTCCAAAACACCTGCCTCGTACAGCAGGCTTGGTGTCTACCTGTCTGCTCTTGTCCTCCCTTTGTTTGCTTGCTGGCAGCACGGGCCAGGTACCTGCTGTTCCAAAACTGCTCGTCAGCACGTTTCTCAGGCTCCCCACCTCGTGCCGAATCCACTTCTCCCGTTCTCCTCCCCGCTGCCAGCTTCTGTTCCGTCACCGTGTTTGTCCGTTGGTACACAGCTCGCTGCTCAGCCGCGTTTCTGCAGGGCGCATCGCAGTGCAAATCGTCCTCCCTGGCTGTACGGGACGAGAAGGGGCCTCGCAGCCCACAGGACCGCTGAGGTGCAGATAGCTCTCGTGCTCTTGGCTGCACGCGGTGACATATGGTAGCTCTTACCAAAGTCCAGCTTGCTTCGCAGAGCCTGCGTGGATGAATACGACTCGTATGTGCTCTCTGAAGTGAACTGAATGTGTTTCGGAGGCAGATGGATTATTCCTGAGCAACGTTCTCAGCATCCCAACATGTTGCTCCCCGTGCCTTGCGGATAAGGTACTTTGGGACATAGGCAGTTGGTTTTTTCTTCCCTACCTGTGTATCTGGCACTGTGCTGGAAAAAATGACATCATCTGGGGACTGCTGCAGGGCACCTGCACAGGTGATTTATTGCTGGGCCGCCTCCCCGTCACCCTGATTTAAGCAAATAATCAGGGAGCAAACAGGCCCTTGGCTTGGGTCACCGCTGCATTTCAACACTAGTGCTTTGCTTACCTGCTGTGCCTCATCCGGTTAGCGTTTAGCCCAAAGGAGGAAAGGGGGTGCTCTGGGAAAGAATCAACGTGCTCCTTCTGGGGACTGCTTCGGGAACCTGGGCTTTAGAAAAGTGAATTTTGCTGTGTGAGACGTGCTTGGAAAGCAGGCTGGTGACTTGACGTGGTTGAAACGCAGCTGTGCGCCTGAGCAAGGCACTCGAGGCTTTTTGATGGCAGAAACTGGCGCCGTACGTGTTTTTTAGGGTCCTAACTAGGTTTAGGTTTAGTGTTTTTTTTAGGGTTGTTTGAAAGGAGAGAAGTTGTGTGTGGGGTTGCATAAAGGCTCCCCAAAGGAGTTCAGGTGTACCCAAAGGCTTCTCTTGGGAGTGCCTTTTGAGGGGAGAAAGTGTCGCCGTACGTGTTTTTAGGGTCCTAATTAGGGTTAGGTATATTATTATCTTTAGGGTTTTGCCCTGCAAGTCCTCTAGGGCATCCTAGAGGAAACTGGGCATCACTGGGGTGCTTTCCAGGGGAGCTAGAGGGCACTGGGGAGTCCTGGTAAACCTGCGGAGGATCTAGAGTGCAGGGGAGGACCACAGGAGGCCTCCAGTGTGTGTGAGAGTGCACTAGAGAGCCCTGCGAGGCCTCCAGAGGCCTCTAGATTCCAGGAAGAGCTCTTATTTTGCCTCTAAGATGCAAGAAGAGGCTCACAGTGTCTCCTATGTTTCCCTGAGAGGTCTCTAGGACGTCGTAGAGGAAACTGGGTGCCCCTGGTAGACCTGCAGAGGGCATCCTTGTGCAGTCGCCCTCACCTTGGAGCATTTGGATCTGCTGGAAACTGATCTCCCCCGGGACTTGAGGGAGCGGAGCTCAGTGCTGCAGCTTCTCCTTGCGTTTACAACCAAGACCTGCGATGCGCAGCGTGACAGCAGGTCAGCATCCTGCTGCTCCAGCCTAACGTCAGACCAGGGGGTCTCAGGCAGAAAATATTTTGATGGCACTGGTAAATGCGGTCAGCGTCAGCTAGGAGAATAGGTTCTGTAAGCGATCGTACGGGGATATTCTCTGCCTGTCTTCCTGGGTTAGGGTTCTTGTTGTTGAAAGCATCAGGAGATGGCATTTGTAGAGCTCAGAGACATAAGCAGGACTTGAGAGAGGCGCAGGATTTATGGCCTTCTCGCAGGCCATTTCGTGGGGGAATAACTGATTGTTTCCTCTCCTAACAGAGAACCTGGAATACAACTCGGAGCCTCGGGAGATTCCTCACCCTGACATTGGCCGCTATTTTTCCGAGTTTACCGGCGTTCACTACCTAGCAAATACTGAGCTAGAAATTCGGTACCCAGAGGATTTGGAGCTGACGCGCACCACAGCTCAGAAGATCTACAGTTCAGGCAAGGAGTGAGTGCAAAAGGCGTTGTGAGGACAGAAGCAGCCGGAGTGTAGCTTTGCCCTCTTCTGCAAAACTTGCCTGGAAGGCAAGTTCGGTGACAATCCTTTGGCTTTAATGCATTGAAAACTGCATTAAAACTTTATAACCGGTGCTATAGCATCTTTCCGTTGCCTGCCTGCCCATTCTGGCCCACAGGGACACGTCGGTAGCTGAGGCCAGGCGTAAGGATCTTGCAGGGACAGTCGTGCTAGGAAGCGCGTTGTCCCACGGAAAGATTTGCCCCTACTGCTCGTTCTGTGGTCGTCTTGCCTAGGAGGTTGACGCAGTGAGACCCCTGGTGTGGAATATCGGAAGAAACTCCAACTTCCAGAGAAGCTGCTTGTCCTTGCGGTGTTGTGGGGTTTTTGTTTGGTTGTTTTCGTTGTTGGTTTTTTATGTATATCTCATGCAGGTGATAGTTTTTAAAGCCTCTTACGTTTGACTGTGTCTCCTCCGGTCTGAATCTTTGGTCAGATTGTGCTTCACCTCTGTAGTCTGGTTGTTCACAGAGCTACTGTTCTGATTCTGAGCATCCTTACGGGCTGGGAAAGAGCCCCTGCAGCAAAACCAGAAGCAGCAAGGCTTCCAGGGGTGCCAAGCACTGTGGTAACACAGAGGTCCAGCCGGCCACCTCACAGCTGACACAGACTCTCCTAAAGCAGAAGACGAGCTGCTAGCCCTTCCCTGCGCCTGCCAAACCCACCCAGCCCGTGTTCTTACCTTGTCCTTTGCTCTGTTCACTGTGTTTGTTCTTGGGACCTACGGCACAGCCCCGAGTGCTCCCAGGACGACCCTGAGCTGCTCGGCGCTGCTTCGGGGGAGCTCGGAGCTCGCTGCCGGAACGACCCCACGACCCGTGGGGAGCTGCTGGTCACCGCTGCCTCCGGTCTGTAGGTATTTATGCAATACAGTGGGATCGTGACTGGAAATGAGCCAGCCCTGGAGACAGCCCAGCAGCGCGTGGAAGAGAGATGTTAATTCCTGCAGCTCGAGGCCTTTTTCCTTTTCGCCAAAGGAGACCGGATTTTGGCAGGGGGTGGAGCGGGGACACGCACTGCAGTGCCCAGAAGGGAAGAGGCTTAGCAGCTCAGTGCACGTGGGTTTTCACACGGCTTAAAGGCCCAAACAGAGTCACTGCAGAGAAGGTTTTCCTCTGCATTCAGGTATTGTGGGGTGTGGAATGTGTGTGTGCAAACACAGAGCCTGCAGAGCTTTGGTTCCTGAAGCAAAGCGTGCAGGCTGGCTGCAGCAGCGTGCCCTGTCCCTTAGCAGTTACAACACCGTAGTTCTGTCAGAGTTAGGTACCGTGCCCTGTTAGCTGGGGGTTTTAGTCTACTGTAGCACTTCAAGTATCACCACATGCAATCCCACAGCCGTCCTCCTGAGAGAATGCTTGACCTGCATGCCATCCAACTGAAATCCAGAGCACCGGTTAAATACGAGAAATAAGTACTGCCAGCCCAGCACTTCCCAGTGGAGCGGTGGTGGTGGTGGTCTGCAGGAATCTCGGTGCTTTATGAAGAGCAGCCCTGCATGGCGAGTGCTGAGGGTGCTGCACTCCAGGTACCACTGCATCTTTCAGTAATTACTGAAATGAATTTGGGGGACGAATTTCCTCAGAAGCCGAATGCATCCAAGTGAAAGCAGGGCAGGAAATCATCAGGCAAAACCTTAAAATCCATCCCTCTTGGTTTTGAGGGTTGGAGTAGACAGACTTTGACCCTCAACCCTTTCTGAGGGTTGAAAGCAGATCCCAAAGCATCCTGACAGGGATGCAAGGTAGCGAACGGGACTGTTGGGTCACGAGGTCGATGCTGGTGGCTGAGAACAGGAGCAGGAATGGGGCCTCCCCCTTCCCAACCTCAGCTCTGATGGTGCCCTGGGACAGCGTCCGTGTCAGTGCATTTCCTGGGGCTCTGGGTGTCCCTCTGCCAGGTGGGCAGTCCGGTGGCACCTTGCCCCTCGCAAGCACATGCAGTTACCACGCACCAAGCTCCTGGGCCTCTCGGTGTGCTGTCTGAATGCCAACTTGAACCGTGCCATAAAAAAGCCGCAGTCACCAAGGAGCTGCCCAAAGCTTCTCTGAAAACTGGTGCTGGTCGTGCATGTAATCCACGTGAAAATGTGCTGTGTACTTTCAGGCGGGGTCCCAGAGCAGCTGGCGGGGCCCATTTTACCCACCCCTCTGGGGCCACTCTCTGTTCCTACTCCAGAGTTTGCCTGGATGTGCGTTGGGAAGCTCCTGGCTGCAGCTGCTGCACGCATCCCCCAGCCACAGGCTTGCAGCAGGTTGTTTCTGCGGGGGGTGTAACGGGAGCGCTCCTGTGCGGCTGGGGACAGACGTGCCACGAGTGACGTGTGTGCGCCACAGCTGGTGGAGAGCTGGAGGCCTGCACTGCACGGGGTCAGATTTGGGAACTGGAAAAAAAAAACAAAGGCAGAAGCATGTGAAGGCTCCTCTTTTGTTCCTGGGGAGGAGGCGTGCCCCCACCTCCTGTGTTCCTCCTGCAGCCTGGGGGATGGCGGTGTTGCGTGCTGTGGGTTCAGTCCGTAGCTAGTCTTAGGGAGGGGGAATTGCCCCGTGAGTATTTGCAGTTTTGGGAGGCATCCGCAGCAGCTGGGGTCACAGTGTGTGTGTTCACCTGTGCAGCCAGTGGCTCCCCTGTCCCCCTCTCCCCTCCTGGCCTTGCAGCAGCCGCTTGCTTCCCCAGGAAGTCAGGAGAGGATCCCAAAAGTTCCCTGTGTCCGTGAGTAGGGTCTGGGTCCCCACGAGCAATGTCTGTGTGCCAGAGATGTGTGTCATGCATCGCCACCTGTCCTCTGTTGTGTCTGTGCAGAGCTCACTTGGAAAAACGGATGTTTTGCTTCCAGGAGGAGGTGGAAAACAACAGCATGGAGAGAGGGGCAGTGGCTGTGGGCTGGGTTAGAGAGGGGCAGGGGTCTTGTGGCTCCCCTGTGTCACGGGGCAGAGCCCCGGAGAGGTCGGCCTGTCCTCATGCTGCTGCTCCGGAGGGAGGCCAGAGAGCCGCAGGTCCCTCTGGCAGCGTGGGGCAGGACAGGGACAGCCGGAGCCTGGAAGCAATACGGTTCCTTTCCTCTTTGTGTGTGGCTTCAAATAAAATAAACCATCCCCACTTGGTGCCTGCTGCTGGAGTGTGCTGCTTTGCTGCGCCGCCCCTCTCCTAAAAACCCTGCCTCGCTTCTCCAGAGTGGGATTTTCCCCCTGCCCCCATGGGAGGCTGTCATGGTGGGGCTTGGCAGAGGCTGAGGGTGCCAGGAGCCCCCCTGGCTGGGCTCACGGCCTCCGCCCTCAGCCCTGGGGAAGGATTTCAGCCCTTTATTTTAGGGTGAGGGTCCCCTACCACCCTTGTCTTCCCCTCCCACATTTTTCTCCCCCCAGCTGCGCAGCCCCACAGGGCACAGTCCCCCAGCACGGCCGGGGGACCCCCTTTTACCCCCCAGCCTTCGGCCACCCCCGGCCTCGCCGCCCCCCGGCAGGGGGCTGTTAACTCTGAAACCTAACGAGGGCGAGGCGGCGGGGAGCTCAGGGACCCGGGGGAGCCCCGCGGCAGCCGCCGCCGCCTCCCTCCCCGTGCGCCCGCCCTTAGCGGCGGCGGAGCCCGGTGCTGCGGCCCCCGGCGCGCCGCCTCCCGGCCCGGCTCGGCCCGGCTCGGCCCGGGATGGGCTCCGCGCACTCGGTGCCCGCAGAGATGCGGGCGCTGGCCGACAGGACCGGCTGTGAGTACCGCCCGCTGCTGGAGGGGGGCACCGGGGGGGACACGGCACCTGGGGGGGGGGG
>NC_048907.1:5712629-5772159 GCF_011077185.1 Oxyura jamaicensis
CCCCCCCCCCCCCCCCCCGCCCCCCCGCCGTCTCTGTGTTGTTCTTTGCAGCAAGGAGAACTTTGACAGCATCCCCGACCTGGAGTTCAACCCCATCAGGGCCAAAATCGTCCATGCCTTTTTTGACAAGCGGTAAGAGCACCCCCGGCCCCGCGGGGAGGGCTGGGGCCAGCTCCTGCGTGAGGGATGCTGAGGGCAGGCTGCGCAGCCCCCGTCCCCGAGGGCTGAGATGGAGCCAGGCTGGAAATTATGGAAATTGAAGCTGAGTCTTGGGGGAAAGCTGGTGCCAGCTCTGAGCAACACGATATGGTGGCTGAGCAGCACCAGGGCCTCTGGGACCCGAAAGCTTTGGGGAGGGATGGGGTGAGGGGCTCGCGGCTTCGCCCATCCCCAGCAGCTCCGCTCTCGGCAGGAACCTACGGCAGGAGTCGTCGGGGCTGGCGGATGAGATAAACTTCGAGGACTTCCTGACCATCATGTCCTACTTCAGACCCATTGAGATGAACATGGACGAGGAGCAGCTGGATCGCTTCCGGAAAGAGAAACTCAAATGTGAGGCTCGGCCACGAGCGCGGGGCGGCTGCGGGGCGGTGGGATGGCGGGGACCTGACCCTGCCACCCCCCTCCTGTCCCTGCCAGTCCTCTTCCACATGTACGACTCGGACCACGATGGGAAGATCACGCTGCAGGAGTACCGAAACGTAACGTGGAAAGGGGGGGGACACGGCTGGGACCTCAGCGGTGCCGGCCCCCTCCTCACCCGCTGCCCCGCAGGTGGTGGAGGAGCTGCTGTCCGGGAACCCCCACCTGGAGAAGGAGTCGGCGCGCTCCATCGCCGACGGGGCCATGATGGAGGCAGCCAGCATCTGTGTGGGACAAATGGTGGGAGAAGGATCCTTGCTCTACCGCGAGGGTGTCAAAAAAATGGGGCTAGAAGGGGCCGTCCTGCCCCAAGCATCGCCGCCTCTCTCCAAAGGGCTTTGGCTTGAGGAGGTTTTATTGCAGCCAGCAGCTTTTGGGGGGTTTTGTTTGTATTTTTTCCCTATGTGAGAGCACCTTAGGGTGGGGCACCCCAAAGAGCACCATGCTCACTGCTTTGGTGCTTAGAAAGCAGGCGGCTCCCTGCAGCCCCAGGGATGCTGCGCTGGCTGGGAGCTGGTCTGGGGCTGGTTGTGGGGCTGGGGCTGTGCACCCATGGGGACATGTCCCGTGGCCCCAAGGGACCAACCCGCAGGTGCCATGGGCACATCTGTAACATGTTGTCCCTCACTGCACACAGGGCCCGGACCAGGTGTACGAGGGGATCACCTTTGAAGACTTCCTGAAGGTTGGTGGCCTCACTCAGCTCCCCACCAGGAGCCCGAGCCCGGCCCCGCTCACCCCCAGCCCCTTGCAGATGTGGCAGGGAATCGACATCGAGACCAAGATGCACGTCCGCTTCCTCAACATGGAGACCATCGCGCACTGCTACTGACCCCCGAGGGGCAGGAGGAGAAGGAGGAGGACGACGAAGAGGAGGAGGAGGACAAAGTCTTCACAGCAGCACCGAGCGCGGTGCAGCCGCCTGCGTGCCTGTCCCGAGCGGGGCCGCGTTCTGCTCTCTAGAAACATAAGAGGCTTTTATCTCTAATAAAAGATATTTCTCTTTTTACTCTTTGCTGAGAAATATGCAGCCAGCACCCGGTGCCTGATGGACTTCTCCCTGCACAGGAAGCCTGCAAAAACCCTGCTCTCCCCTTAAAACAATGTGACTTTTTCCACCAGGACTGCCCCAGCTCCGACCCTAATCTGCCACCGCGGCTGCACCCGGTCCCCCCGGTGGGGCAGGGACGTGGGGACACGGGCACACGAGGCTGCAGGATGAGGGTTCCCAGCAGCCTGGTGCTGCCGCCCCCACATGTTCCCGCTCCTACAAGCCACCGGAGATAACGGGTTGTTTACTGGTATTAATAACCGGGTGGCTCGAGGCAGATTGCCGTCTCTAAGGCAGCCCGAGCTGGGAAGGCAGGGGGGGGGGGGTGGGGGGGGGGGAAAGGGCAGTGGTTATTTTTAGAAAAGCTGGAAAGATTTGTTACTGGTTTTGTTTTTTATTATTATTTTCAAAAATAGCTTCCCCCAGTGACATGGAAATAGCCCCCGCCCCGGCAAGCAGCCAGCAGCCCAGGAGCAAACGCTGCTGGCTCGGCCACGCACCTGGAGCCAGCACCAGCCCCGGCCGGCATCCGTCTGTCCAGCTGGGAGGTCTGTCCCCACTGGAGGCTGTTTTTGCAGCTTTGCCCTCTGGAAGGGAACCACGTTGGAGCATGGGCAGCCCCTGGAGCTGGGGGACCCCCCCTTGCAGCAAGGGGAGGCAGCAGTGGGAGCAGGCGCAGCCTCCCCCTGCAATGCAGCCCTGGCCCGGGGAGCCCTGCGCTGCTCCAGGGGCAGCAGGGGACGGATCCGGCCCCTTCTTGAAGTCCCACCAAGGCTGGTGCCGTGGGGGTACGATGGCAGCACGTGGGGCTTGCCCTGGGTGCAAGGGCTGGGGAGTGTTGGGCAGGCGGTGATGGAGCTCCCAGTGATTCCAGCGTAGTGGGGGGCAGCCACAGCCTTGGCTGCGTTTGTGGGGCTGCAGGACTCAAACCCCGTCACCCTCCAGACCCCTTCTGGGCTCACCCCTGGCTGCATCGGCATCAGCATCAACCTGTGCAGAGCCTCAGTGTCCAACCTGCCGGCTGCAGGAGCTGGGACTGAACCCCTCCTCCTCCTCGCTGCGCCAGACCCTCAGTGCTCCCTTTCCTCCCCAGGGACCAAAGAGCCCAACGTCCAGCCCCGATCCCCCAGGGCTCAGGACCATGCACCTTTCCCCCTCCTCTTGGAGGAATTCCCACAGAAATGCTGCAAAAGGCCCTGCTGCCCCCCAGCAGCTGCAGCTCCGCGCCCCATCCTTTTCTTCCAGGACCCACGCAGCGGGTGCAGCACCACTGCAAGGAGCGACAAAAAACCTGCAGCCCCAGGAGAAAACTCCCTAGCAGTTTTCTTAGAGCATCAGCATTTCTTGCAGCCAGCAAAGGCAGCAAGCAGAAGGGGGCAGGACCGAAGGGTGTCGATAAGGGTTATTTATAGCCCTTGAGTTAATTATCTGTGCCCAGCTGCTTCCTTAGGGTGCAAAAAGGGCAGCATGGAGCAGCCCAGGGCACCTCGACTGCAGCTTTGCTTCTCTTGTGTTTGTCTCCTCTATGGGAAACAGGATGAGGAGCGTGCAGGAGGAAGGTTACAGGGAGCAGATCAAAGGGACAGCAGGGCTGGAGATGAGAAGCCGGAGCCTCGCTGCTAGCAGGGGACCAGGATAAAGGGCCAATGTCACCATTCCTGGTCCAGGACAGGCACTCTCCCTGTTACTTTCTACCACTTGAGCCACCAGCACTTCAGCTGCTGCAGGGGTGTGCAACCACCACTGCCTCATCTCTTCGGCAGCAGGGAAGGCTCCAAGGTACCAGGGGCTGGGAGGACGCCAGCGCTGGCTCGTATGCAGTGAGCCATTAGAAATATGTAATGAAAAATCAGCAGCTGAAGGATTTTGGGGACACTGAAGAGTGAAAGCAGCAGCCAAATGTCATTGAAAGGGAAAGGCTGCAGAGAGGGGAAAAAAGTTTTTTTGTTTTGTTTTCCACCATCACAGCGCATCGATACATGTGTTTCCCCACCAGGATGGGGAAGGACAGCGTGCCACATCCCAGCCAAGGACACAAAACACTCCTGTGGGGTTTTTGGTGGTGCCCTGGGCCCGTAGTATATGAAAGGAGAGCTGTTTTGTCAGCATGGCACTAGAGCTGTGGGTGTCCTACCTCTGTCCTTTGCTGCAAGGCCGCTCCGCTCTGCACCACCCGTCTCCTTTTTTCTTGAAGCAGAGCTCTGGCGCATGGAAGCAGCTGGCGGCTGCAATACAGCCACAGCCACCCCCTTTGATCATGTATTCCCTTTGGATAAAAGAGGGAAGAAACTCATGCTCCAACATTTCTCATGTCCAGAGAGGAAGTACCTCACGTTCTCCTTGAATGCCTCCTTCAGCTGTCCCCAGCTGCCCAAGCCACCAGCCTGGTGCCTGGCTCCAACATCCCCTGCTGCAACAACATCAGCCTTCAGCCCCTGGTGAGCCAACAGCACTGGTCCAAGTGCCCTGACTGCAGCTCCTGAACCTTGCCTCAGCCTAGGTACTACCCACCTGAGATGTTCCCTCGCTGAGTGAGAACCTGTGCCCAGGGGACACAGCAGGGCTCTGCCTACCACATACCAGTAGCACCAAGCCCCAGGGAGGCCCCGGCTGCGAAAGCCAAACTAAGCAGCTCTCTCTGCTGAAGACTGGATGGCGACGCCGTTCTTGAAGTTATTAAGGAACAGACTTCATTTGCATCTTCTCCAGGGTTAGCTGACATTTAAACAGTCGCACCGGCATTTGCTGCACTCCAGCACCCACTTCAGCACAGTATTAATGACTACCCACTGAAGTAGGACATCATCCCTTTTCAGAATCAAAAATTAAACTCCCATCACGGATACTCTCCAACAGCCTAAGTGCCCTCATTTGCATTACGAATGCCAGTTAAATATATACACAATCCTCTGCTGTGGTACAACTTTCCTAAACAAATTCCAGTGGCATGAAAAATGGACCACCCTCCGACCCACCCGGAGCGACTGCACCCAGAGCGGGCAGGACAGGGACTCTCTTTCTCCACTGGAGGTTACCCCAAGTCTTCCAGTACCCCAATGGGTTGGCGTTTGGTCTCAAATTGATCACAGGAGGTCTTCTCTGTGTAAGCCAGCAGATACCTCCACCAATCCAGCTGCATCCATTTTCTAGCAGCTCAGCACCTGCCAGGGAGCAGCACAGCAAGAAAGACACATCCTCGCCCCTGGCAGTGCAGGAGAGGGAAGTGGGGAGGTGGATGCCCAGAAAAGGTCTAAACCCACGATGGCACAAGGCAAACTTATCTGCTGCGTGCAGCAGGGAGATGTAGAAAGAACAAAGCTGCCCCGAGATAACAAGGCCAGATAAGGAGAGTCAGCGGCTTAACGAGCCGAGGATGTACTAAAGTGAGACAGGGCATGGGGTCACAACACTGAGGCAAGGAGAACAATAAAGGCGGAAGCTTTCTGTGTTCAGCCACATCAAAAGACACAAGGCTTGAGCAATCCCAGAACTTACTTGTGCTACAGGAACTGTTATTTATTTGTCAGGTTTCAACTAAGCTCTTGTCCCAGCTATGCATTCGTGACACTTCTGGCTGTTCCAGGAATGAAGGGGGGGGAGCTGGCTTCCCAGAATGGTGGAGGAAAAAGAAAAAAAAAGAGACCAAAGACTTCTTGAAAAGATAAAAATTTATTCGTCAGACAGAATGACCAGAATGACTTCCTCCCTTGCACTTCTTACATCAGTCCATCACCATGAACAAACTAACTGTTCAAGCACAAACACACACGTGAAGATTGGCCTAGGGGTCATGGAGAACCACCCCAAGCCAAACACAGTAAAGAGCCCTGAAATACTTCTTCCAGGCAGGAGGAGGGCAGAACAAAGCTCTCCAGGGGCTGCCTCAGTGACCAGAGGAAGCATTGAAGCAATTTCTGCTTGACAGTGCAGCCAGCCCCTCTTGCGAGCTCAGGCACCGATTTCCTCACGCTGATTTAACAGATTGTACTTACAAACTGATTCCATTAAGTCAGCAAAAAGTTGATAAAATTTAACTCAATTTAAACTTGGTTTACATTGCCTCGGCTTGCACCAGGACATTCACAATGGCAGATGACAACCAGAAAATAATTTTACAGGAGCAAAACCTATGCATACACGACTTGAGGTCTCGGTCAGCCTAACTGGCTCCACCTATTTCCACGCAGCCTGTGATTAAGGTAAATCCTTACTCCTCACTTCACCCGAGGTATCCCTCATCTTATCCCTCAGCCTTGGTGCTTCTCTATAACGTTAGTGCCAATTAACAATGCAGGGGGAATGCAGGCAGTTCATTCCCTCTGCTTATTAAACTGACATGACCAATTGCCAGCTCAGCAGTGAGGATGGTCACCAGGCCAAGCCAAAGCCTTCAGGTGCCACGGAAGGCATGAGCCAACAAATAAAGTACCTTAGGACTAACCTGAGACATGATGGCCTTGTGTGGCAGTACACAGGGGTTATTCCACCCTAAGAGACCTAAGAACAAAAAGTCAAACACACGTACATATATACAATCAGAAAACATTTAACCTAGGGTTTTAGAGACTTTTAAAAAAATTACGCATTTTAAAATAATTTTGATACGTGTGGCCTGCCGAGTTTCCAGGCACCCAGTCTGGACAAGGCCAACCTTCATGTCCCTCTCTCCATCGGTCTCTGCTCACCCAAACACCGTAACCCTCTGAGCATGTTCCTGTTTCTAGACACATTCTGATGCACTCAAAGGAAAAGAAGAATGAGCAGCTCATTATAAAGGAAGAAACTTCAATCACGTAGGGCTCAGCAAGATGCCTGTCCTTTCCCCTTGGGACGGGCAGGCATCTGCAGGCTATGAACTCCTCGATGTGCTCCCAGCCTCCCACCATCTCAGCAGTTTGCCACTCTGGGTTCTCGCTTCCTGACCAGCCCACGTCCCCTGCCAAGCTGGGATCAGCGGCATTTTTCCCCTCAAGCAGTGGGAACGAACGTCTGTTTGCACCGAAGCATGCTGCTCCCGTTCGATCGTCGGTCTCTGTTCCACCAAGCAGACCTTTGAACAGCACAGCAACATGTTTTAGTGAAGTCATACTCTGCTCTGGTTCACAGCCCCAGGTTTTTGGGTAAAACTCAGCCCTTTTGATGCGCCTGCGGCCCGTGCAATCTTTTTGGCATTTGTCCCTCGTGAACCTCCTCTTTGCCTACAGCCACGGACTTGGCAGAGGGCTGGACCACCGAAGCCAAGTGAAGTGAGTTACCTAAATGTTATCGTAGGGAACTGCAAGGCCAATGTTGTAGTTGTAGCCAGTCACTTCATCGTAGGAGGAGCGGCAAATAGGAAGGACGCTTTCTACAGCCAGCTGGTCCACTGAGAACTCGTAGGCATAGATGATTCCTCGATGCCTGTGCAAAACACAACCAGGACACCACAGCATGCTAGCTTAATCATATATTTTAGCAGGGCAAATTAGATTAGATTAGAGTTAGAAACTGCTAGAAAAGACCAAAATTCAGTGCTTCAGAAGATGAATATAAAACCCCATCCCTTCTGTGCTGGGGCTATCTGTGCAGATTCGACATGAGAGAACTCCCTCCTGCCTCCTTGCAGGGACCCCACCAAGCCCTGGCAACAAACACTGAACGCTGAATTTAGCAACGCAGAGACATAACTGTCATCTGCTGAAACATTTCTCATCTATTCAGGACGGGGGAAGGAAGTACATTGTAGTTTGATAGTTCAATTAGACATGCTAACATCCATCTGAGATGCAAATATTAAAACCTGGAGTTTAAACACCAGCAGCTTTCCTTCAGGAGGAGACATCATTAGTAATATTAGTCAAGCAAGGGAAGGGCTCTGTTCCCTGTCTGGCTTCAGTGGCCTTTACATTCACCTGCTGAAAAATGAAATGCATTTTTTTGTGTGCATTTAGAAGTAAACAGCCAATTCATCAACTGTTTTGAAAGTCTTCTCTCTCTCTCTCTCTCTCTCTCTCTCTCTCTCTTTTTTAAACATGCCATGCCTCTCTGTTACTGCTCTGGTTGATGAGTCAGGTGCTTATTGTGCCATTTTTAAACATCTAATAAAGCTGATCTTCGCAGTGCCAAAACTCCTACCCTTCAGAGCTGCCTTACTCACTTGCGGTGCGCAGTAAGGTCATCATCCGTGATGCTGGCGCCTCGGGGAGTCTTCTCATCGGGGATGTTTGCAGTGATGAGGCTATGGGAATTAAACCATATATAGCGGACTGGATGTCTGAAAAATAAACCACAGCACTGAGTGAGATGCCACTTGCATTAGACTCTTAAAATCCAAGCGCAGTAATGGATTTGCTCTGGATTAAACAAGAATTCATCCCCATCAGTGCCCCCTCTATGGTCAGAAGCTGGGAAGCTGCACCTTTGGCTCCTCTCCTTCTGTCTGAAGCAGATAAACACAGCTTTTATCACCATCTAGTGGACTACCAGAATACAGGCCAGAAAATATCGCCGACGCTTGGCAGCACGCAGGCCATGCCGGATCCGGGCTGCCTGCTTGCCTTGCTGCTTCAAGCACCGCAGCAGCACGGCCCAGGGACGAGCAGGGTGCTTCCCAAAGCGAGCTGCTCAGCCAGGACCTCGCAGCCCCAACCCAAGCACCAAGCGAGGGCTGATTTAGAAATGCACTCTGTGGCACACAGGCTACGAGGGCTGGTCTTTCCTGTCCCCTTCATCGGTGAATAAACCAACCCTGAACCAGCGTTTGCTGTTCAGGTAGGGGTAACTCATCAGGCTCATCTCCACGGCCCTAACCTTCCTCCTGTCCTCTCCCCTGCTTCTGCCCTCACTTTCCATTCATGACACCGGCTCTTGGCATGGATAACAACTCGCACACCTCTTTGGTCTATGAAGGCCTTTTTGATTGAAGTGCTCCTTTCCGAGTCCTATATAGATTAAACAGTATTTTAAACGTTTAACCTAATGGTTTCACTTTGAGTACATTTTCCCCTCCACACCAAAGCTCAGCAGATATGCCCTGCTTGCCCTCCTTCTTGGCATGCTCATTAGTGCTGCTCCAGGAGATAATCAATGCAATATTGTCCTTAATGCATCGGCTGCATCACATTGGGCTTTGTAATCCATGGGGTCAAAAGAGAAGGAGATACCTGCTATTAATCAATGACAACTCCAACTTGAACTTCTCTGACTGTAAATACCTCATCTACCTCCTCTGTGGGGAAGAGGCATTAAAAGAAAAAAAAACAACAGGATGTATCTGTTCATTTTATTACGAACAGGGTATCACTCAGTGGCTAAATCCTTGCGGTCTTCATTCAGACAAAGCATACTCACTGGGAATTTTATCTTGATCAGAAAATTGTGACTTGTAGCAACTAACAGTCTTCTGTCAATTCCAGGGTACTGATCTCAGCTTGTACTTTCAGCACTGAACATTTTGTGCTTTCAGTACAAACTGTTACTCTCTTATCAGCGTCCCCGAGTTGAAATCCCAATCTGGCTTCGCTCGTTACTGCTAAGGGAATGCACGAAGGAGGTGAACAGAAGCTCAGGTACTGTACCAGGGTGCAGAGAACAGAGACAGCCAGAACCAGTTACAACAGCCAGAAGTCCAGTGTTTTAAACCCAAGTATAAAGTAAATACTGGTTGACACTGATAAAGTAAAACACTTGTTGAAGATGGGGCAGAGAGAAGAAGCTGAGGTCTAAAGGTGCTTGGGGAGGGGGGGGGCGTGTCAGGGAAGGAGCAGAGGAAAAGCAGCAGCAGCCAAGTCCTTGGAAGTAACACAGAAAAGGCAGAGGAGAGTTTAGGGGAAAATCAGTCCTCTGGTGGAAGTTTTCTTCTTTGGGGGTTGGAACTAGATGATCTTTGAGGTCCCTTCCAACCCAAGCCATTCTATGATTCCATGAAGATGCCAACTGAGCTCTATGGAAAATCCAGGGGGAGAAAAAGCTTTCATTCTCCCTTCCCTGGCTGGAGCACTCTTTTTAACCAAGAAGTAAAAACCTTCTGAAAGCTCATGGTGCACAGATACACACACATGAATCCAAGCAGGGATGCAACTGCTTGGATTTCCAATTCACATGAAAACAAACAGAACTCTCTGAAGCTTTAGACGTGGGCATGTTATTTTGGTCCTGGATCATCCCATTCCCACATTCCTCCTGTCTGCCAGACCTGACAAAAAACCTTGCATAAGACCCTGTGTAGACCAAGTTACCTGGCATGTGTTTCCCAGAGCTTGGTGCCCATCCGCTGATCCCACACGCAGACCATGCCCTCTTCTCCTCCGCTGACAATCTTCCAGTCATCCATCTGTACCGCAGACACCCCTAACCGGTGGGCATAGAGGGAGCACAGCGATTCGCTTTTGCGGAGGTCGTACACCCTGACCCTAAATGGAAGCAGATTAAGGACAGATAAAAGCGGCTGTGGATCTGCAGCCTGCAGGTCCTGAGATGATGGTACGTTTTAGGTTGTGAAAGTAAGGCCAGGACAGCTACCCTGCTTTCACAGCAGTGTAATCCCACCTTCACTGCAGGGCCAGGATCCCAACACAGTCAGCTGCTGCTTAATCCAACGGTTTTACCCGCCAAAGGCAGCTTTTACTGCATCTCTGTTCCATGTGGACTTGAGATATTAAGTGTATTTTCAACCAAACTGAACAACCAGCAATTCACCAGGTCTTTTGCAGAGAAAAGGAATATTTTTACAGGAATCACTTGAAATACTGTGTAGGAGAGGAGGTCCTGGCTGAGGTCTTTCCACAGCACCAGCTCACTCAGTAGCAGCTTGACACTTTTTTGTGCATTTTCACTTGGACAGCTATTATCAACGATGTTTTTAATGCAGACTTCTCCCAACGTTCAGGCTCTTGCTGTCTCTTTGCAAGTCATAAGTGAAAGAAACAGTAAGTGAAATTTTAAGAAAGCTCCCCTAAGTCTGTTCCCCTCAAACCATTAGCAATACTGTGAGGCATAAAGGATCATGTATTTGGCATACCTCTAACATACCCTACCTCTCAGTACCTAACCTATATCTGCTAAGGCCTAGGGATAATAATATTACAAACATCAAGGAAAGGACAAACTATTATTAGGAAGATCAAGGAAGTGACTAAGTGTGCAGCAAATCAAGAGACAAATCAAGGTTTCTACAGGTTTGTACTCTTGAGTTGATCACCAATACTGAAACGGAGCCATCCACAAGTACCCAGCAGACAGTATCTCTTCTGGAAAAGGTTTCAAAAACGCTCCTAGTGACTTTGGGCACCTTTTAGGTACATCTGAGTTTCAAAAGTTATTGAACTAAGAGTTTGAGGAGAGACTTATTGAAGATAAGACCATGTTTAATGAAGCAGAACTTCAGAAAAAGAGCTTAAGATTTCAACGAGTGCAACAAGTCCACAAGAATAAAGCTAATGGTGTTAAGTTTTAAACCCAGTACATACCACAAAGAGTACGTTTTCTGATCCTTATGTATCAAGACTAAGAGATAAAGCAAAGTGCATGAGAGAATAAAAAAATGCAGTGAGTGAAAACAGAAGTAAAGGGGAAATACTGATCTCAGCTGAAAAGAAGCCAGAGAAAGTTCCTCCCAGCTGAGGGCTATCAAGAATGAAACCATCAGGTACACATTAATTCAAAAAAAGGCCAAAACATACTTGTTCCAATACATTAACTGTATTTTGTTCAATACCGCCGCTATGATCCTAATGGTGTTGCAAGTCTTTCCTTTTCCTTTCTCAAATGGAGATTGCATCATATGATTTTACTAATAACACATTTCAGCAACTGAAATAAAAGGCTGCAGAACAGTCCAAAACTCCAACAGAGCAACATCCATCTGACACGCAGAAAAAACATGCTGGAACTGAGCGAGGAGCACACTTTGTG
This sequence comes from Oxyura jamaicensis, assembly GCF_011077185.1. NCBI lineage: Eukaryota > Metazoa > Chordata > Aves > Anseriformes > Anatidae > Oxyura > Oxyura jamaicensis. The sequence continues at coordinate 5,724,214 of NC_048907.1, forward strand.
TGGCTCTGCACTCACCCTTAGGAAATCCCCCTCACAACAGTTGCTGATGGCGAAAAGGACTTCTTGCTTACTCCAAATCCAGCAGAGAAAAGCTTTGGCTACACATTAGAGCTGTGCTTTGGGTAAGGACGGAGCGTTTTGGAAGTGTTCACACTCAGCGCTCTCCCTGTCTTGCTGCATGTGTTCTGTGTGACAATCAAAGCTTCTTCTGTTTGGTAAGCACAGTTGGAAACAAAGATCTGATTGTGTCCTGGTTATTTCATTAGCAAGGACCCAGGTTTCAGGCAGGTGTCCATTCTGGCACACCCCTGGAAGAATTACAGGCACACTTGAGTTGCTCAGATGTTTTTTTTTGTTTTGTTTAAAAAAAAAAAAAAAAAAAAAGGAAAGCATTTTGCAAATCTAATGTGATGCTCTGATGCAGACCTGGCATGGCCCTCCATCTCCTGCCTCAGCAGCTGGGCTCAGTGGGAGCACATCAGATGCATCCTAGTTCAAGGGAGCTGTAAGGAAAGCCTTCTTGTGCCCGGGCTTTGACTCTCCTGTTTGAGTATTTGTGCAGTAAGCTCACTTGCCTTTAGGAGAGGATGGAATACATGTTCTGATCCACACTTTTCAGTAATGGTGTAACACTGGGTTTACCATACTTGCTCTCCCAATGCTACTTACTCGCTTTGTTGGGTCCCACCAAGAAAAAGGCTGCTGTTGTGCAGTGTATCAGCACACACTCCCTATTACCAGATCTTGTACCAGCGTGAAGCACAGCTAAGTAATCAAATAAATTGCCAATGCTTCAGAAATATTTTTTGAGATTTTCATAGGTCCTACCAAAAACATGTTACTTCAATGGGATCATCCATCATACTTTTCAAAATCATAGCTTTGACTAACAGAACAGCATATGCCAGCAACATTTTGGAAGTGCTATATTTAATTCCAGCAAGACATCTTCCCAGTGGCCACGTGACAAGGTCTCTATTTAGTAGACTTGCTACATAACAGGGCTATGGAGGTTTCAGTTACGTCCCACCTGTAGATGCCCACCACATATATTAATACCTTTCATGCAACACTGCAGGAGAAACTGACCTTTGACATACACATGGTCCTGTCTCCTGGATGCCAAAGTTATTTGCTGAACTATTGATTCCTAACCCCTTGTTATTTTAGTGATGGCCAACCCCTGAACTCGGTCAATGCTTGAGCTGAACAACAGAAAAGCTTTCTGGAGGGGAAAGGGCAAGACATTTACTCTGATATAAAGGGAGTAAATTTTAAATCTCACTTAAAGGATATTAACTTTATCTACTCTCTCATCATTGTGGGAAAGATTAGAATTGCAGGTAGTTTTACTGGGGTGCTTTGAAAAATGAATTATCTGCTTTTAGAGGGGGAAAAAAAACTCTCAAGGATTCAATTACTCCTATCAAACTTCAGATATTTCCTTTATCCTCTTTGCTGAGGAAGTGTGAGGTTTGATTCCACTGCCTATTCACAGAGAAGGAAAAAAGCTGTTTGACAAAATAATCATTTTTGCAAGCTGCTGCACTGGCGGGACAGAGGTCTGGGATTTGGCAAAGGGAAGTATCCGCCTTACAATCTGATACCCACCGCCACACCACACCACCACCTGCAGCCTGATGCCCAGTGCAGAAAGGAGGAGGGAAGGAACAGGGAACCATTAGAGACTGGCTCCTCGCCATCCCACATCTCCTTTGGTGCACTGGATCAGACCCCACAAATAACTAGCCAAAAAAGAAAACCTAAAAATTGGACTCAAAGGGTCTTTTTAAGCACTTTAATCCTTTCGCACTGACTGTTCCCAGCGCGTCCATTCCTGGCACCAGATATTGTGCAGGGAAAATCCTACTCCCCAAGCCAAGGAGTTAAAGAGAAAGCTGCTAATCAGCTAAATAGAAGCTGGAATCTGTTCATATGAAAGTCTCTTTTTTTTTTTTTTTGTCACCTGAGGGACATCACAGTGTTCCGAAATACACTCTTGACATCATTTGGCAGACGGACCCATCTCATCCTACATGATTCATCCCTTAGGTTATTTTTTTAATATCAGAAAGTGAGCTTTTAAATGCCAAACTAATTTTGCGGGTGGTGGTGGGGAAGTGGAAGATATTCCAAGTGGTCTCGCTGGGCTGTACACCAACTGCGTCCACCAAATGGCTTAAAAAGCAAGTCTTCCCATGGAGCTTTCTGAAACAAAGCAAACTGGCAGCCACATCCAACTATTACCTAATATTTTGTTCCTGAAGTTCACGCAGGCTGCATTTGAAACATTAGAGGAGAAACAAATTCTAGCAGGTCCAGATGTAGGACAGCAGGACAGGAAGTAAGCTAATTTGAGAAGGGTTACAGCTCTTGGTAGTACCTACCTTCTGTCTTTATTGCCTGTAACGAGCATGTTTGGAGGACTGTCCTGGAGGTTGACGCATGTGAAGTCACCCATCGAGTTGCCTAGCTTCTTTAGACACTGACTTGTTTCCAGGTTGTAAAGAAGAACCTGGCAGAAAGAGAACAAACACCGGCTAAATGTAGCATGAGCCCAACTACATATTGCTGCAGCGGGAAGTAGAGCAGAGTTAGCACTGTCTCAATGCTCTAACAGGTAGCCAACACACACATCTATCCCCATTGAGATGGGCAACAATATACATTTAAAAAAAAGGGAAAGTTTCACAGTGGAAACCACTGCAAAGCAGGGATTCAGGGCGCGTGGCAACCAGCATCAGATAGGTTTAGGTCTCAGGCAGTCAGAGAAAGCCATACAGATTTTCTCTCTCTCTCTTTTTTTTTTTTTTTTTTTTTTTTTTTAAGGTTTATATGGAAAAGCAAATAATTTTTTTTGACTAACTTGAATATTGGAAAGAATAGCAAAAGTAAACAGCATCAACATTTGGTAAGTTTAGACAGATGGACTGTTCAAGAAAGACTCAATCAAATAGAGCGAAAATTACAGAGCAGAACCGAGCACTGACTCAGCGCTGACAGGCCCTGCCATAGGCTTTGTGCAGAGCACTCAGCAAACAGATTCAGAGACATATAACATCTGAAATGGCAGATCAGATGGGAAAGGAATAAAAACATCTTGGATTTTAAGCAATATCCAAGATGATGCCACCAAAAACTGGAAGAGAGGTACGCATTGTTTCCCTTCTGTTCACCCTCCTGTCCGTCGGTTTAATCGCATTCGCTGTCTTTCCTAGGGGGCCAGATGAGATTTATCTATTTGGGCCTTTCAGCGAGAGGGAAGAAGTATTTTTAGAAAAAAAAAAAAAAAACATACTGGGCAAATCCCAGTGAAGCTCAGCTCAGTTCCTGGTTTTACATGAACTTGGAAAAATTATTAGATTTCATGGTGATGCTCCTTTAATTAAAAACCAAAGGAATAATAAATAAATAAATAAATAACTATGACCATGAGAAGAGTAACAGTATTTAAAACAACAGAAAAAAATCCCTATGGTTTCCATGGCAACATCAGCATGGCTATGTCAATGTCACTTGACTATTCTTAACTTCTACTTTTCCGTAGAAAAAGCACGCAGCTTAATAAATATTACACTGTCTGTGCACATTATTCCAACATTTGCCAGAACAGCGATTGTGATGCTGTCTGGCCTTTTACTTCCTAGCTGTGCAATTTTAACATGCATCTGAAAGGTTGAATTAAGAGAGGAGATCATTTTGTGATGGATGCCTCCAGGCTATAAAAACAAACCTTTATAAATCTCTAGGAATACTGCGAAGATGGGCTGAGACTTTGCAGGTTTCCTCCTCCTGCCCCCATTTCTCCAAGCTAACAGGAAGGCTTAGTTTTATACGTATATATTATCAGGTTCCTACTAGAATCAGCACATTCATATCCAATTTGCTCAGTTGCTTACATTTATTATCTCCTAACCAGTTCCAATTCCCAGCCTTGTTTCCATTAAGTTATCTGCTGTTATATTGCTGTTCAAATTACTTGCCTTGATTATGGGTTTTCAATATGTTTTTTCATCCCTGAGACCCCCCCCAAAACAAAGCAACGTTAGCCAAGCTCTGTAAAGCAAGAGACACTCTACCTTTGCACGGAGACTTGGGACATAAAAGTTGCTAAAAATTAATTTGAACTTCCATACCTATGAAAAAAGTGGCTACAAATTGATTGAAAATGTTAGTCATTAAGGTGCAGAGTAACACGCAGCCTTTTCTCACTTGCAGAGCAGTTTCCAACAGCTCACTAACCAAAACCAGGGAGAATGACATTCTGGCAGAGATGCTTTGCAGAGTTTCCAGTGCAAAGGAAATTAATATCTCTGCCTGGCAACCAAATTTCTCCTTGGAAAGTTTTGAACAAAAGACAAAATCAATAAACTGCTGAATTCAACTTACAAACAATAAAGGATGGGGTCAACGGTAATATATTCCAGCTCCCAATTTGTGACTCTGAACCAGCCCTTCCCAGCTGTACACTACAACCCTGGAGAAGAGAGGGCCAACTGCTTCTTTCTCCAAAGTCCCCTGGGGCTAATACTTAAAGTGAGCATCCATAAACTATTAATTTCTCTAAATGACCAGAGCTCCCATCTACCCCATAAACATACAATACATACTTGAGCATGCAGTTATGACCATGAAAGACTATAACGAAAAATTGCTTCCACACAGCATTTAAAGTTTCCACTGTTTTCAGTCCAAGCAGATGTCCCATACTCTCCCGTTGCAGTCTCAATTTTAGACTTGTGACAACCCTTACACGTAGGCAGCAGCAGCTGAAAAATGATTTCTCTTCACCTAACTCACAGATGCCCATCACTTTAAAAATGTTTGCATCTGTAAGAAAGAGAATCTATAAAAGTAACGGTTCAGACCCATGAAATGCAGACAAAAGCTTTTGTCTTCATCACCTTCTTCTACCCCTTCCAATTCCTTCTCATGTCAGCCTTAATTCTTTGGAAGATTGCTTTTTAAAAATTTTTATAACGCACCTGTGTATTTCTAGCCAATTAGCCCTACCATTTGGAAGGAAGGTTCTCTTTGTGGTTTTCAGCATTCAAGCTTCACCCGTCTTTAAATTGAACTTATGTCTTGAACAATTTTATGGTCTGTAAATGAATTTCAAAACCTTATGCTGACAACCTGATAGGTAAAGAAACAAAAGGAACTCAGAATGCATTTTAAGGTCTGAATAATAATTTCTTGAAGACAGGGGTTTTAAAAGCATACTGATGACAGTTTTGAAGTTGCTAGAACACTTCTGATGAGCTCTTCTCTAATATCCCAAGGCAACAAGGATTTTCTTTACAAAGGCCAAGGAAAAAGAATGAAAATACCTGGTCAATAGGGACTTGAAATAAGGGCCTGTATGTTAAAGGGCAGATAAAGCATAAGATCTTTAGGAGGTTTATAATCCTATAATGCACACTGCAAGGGGATTACCCTTTTAAAGACATTTATAATCCTATAATGGACACCCAAGACCAGTGACCTAATAGGTACAGAACCGAAGGTAAGCGAACCAAGAGCACTTGGGTGTGAAATGAAGTACCCTGGGATAACACACTAACGAGCATCCTTGCCCCCCCCGGGACTTCTGGGACACGGGGGAGGAAAAGCATTAAATACTCCGTGCAGATGTATCAGGATCTAACACACAAAATAAAAAGCGTTACCTATTAACATTGCTCAAATGAAAAAGTCTAAGTTATTGGATGAGAGCCAGGCAATCTCCCAGAATGCTTAATAATTCAACAAGCCAGAAATAGCTAGAGTACCTTTACCATTATGTTTAGTTAAAGACCACAGAGATTAGAAAACACATTATCCATCTCAGAGGCGATTCTTTCCATGTTACAAGTCCCTTAACGACCTTTACCATCTCTCCCTCTCTCTCTCTCTCTTTTAATAAGGCTGAGCAAATGGGACTTCATTTTATCCGATTGCCACAGACTGGTGGTATTAATTATTCATGCTCGTACTCTCTTTTGTTAAGGCAGTGCATTAGACTAATTTCCCTCTTTACTGCCTGTGTTGGGCAAGTCTCAACCTGTGGTCACCGTTCTGATAGACACGCTGAGAAACCAGCAAGTTCCTTCGAAGAGGCAGAGGAAGAAAGGAAAACTCACTGTACTCCAGGAAACTGCCGATCGGTGGGTACGGGGAACTCTCTCTAAATGCTGTCCAAGAACTTGAGAAAGAAGACTAAATTAATTCACAAAGAATTAAATCTCCGTAGCCAGAAGAGCTAAGCTGTGAGCTTTGTTACGTCTCGCAGCTAAGTGAGGTCAAGCATGGTCTGCGTACTCTGGTTGAGATACTTCCAAGAAAAACCAAGGAACTGAAGGAAATGCTGTTGATGGAACTCTTCCATGCATGTCCAATACCCCAGCAGGTGTTTCGGGATCCTGCGTCGTTGGAGATGTCTTTTTTGGATGGAACATTAAAACAACAAATCCCCAAGCACTTGTTATCAAAGAGCCTGTGGTACTTTCAACAAGAGCAGGGGTGTTCAACCCACCGTCCTGGCCAACAGCCAGCAGACAACTGCTTTGTGAAATCGCTAGCTTCCCCTGCAATCACACTTCTGCTTCTTGTCCCGACTTACCGCATCTCGGAGCTAGTAAAATGCTGTCTCCCAACTGGGTGAAGCACTCCTTATATATATATATATATATATACATATATATATGTGTATATATATATATATATGTATATATGTATATATGTATATCATATACATAATTCTTGTTTAGATTAAGTATTAAGCAGAGTATCATAAGCATTAGCAAAATATATGCCAGAAAACCATGCTCACAAAGCCTACATCCCTTTCCTTATTGAGTAACCCACGATACATTCGAGAACTGCTTTCTCAGAAGGAGCTGTCTAGGACAGAGGTTTCTAACTGTGACTACAGAGAGCAGTAAGCAGCGGATCAAAACAACATCAAAATCTTCAAAATCTAAGATCCCCAAAGATGCAGAGGAACAAGCAGCAAGACCTGGAACAAAATTTGCATTTATTTTCAGATTATCTTTCTCCTCCTTTCCTTCTGTCCATCCCTCTGCCAAACAGAGAAAACACTGCCTGAGTACACACCAATACTGCCAACAAAAGAAGGGGTCGCAAAATTTCAAGTCCGTCGCCAATAAAAAGGGAACTGGTTTTTGCTCAGGTTAATACCATTCAATCCAGAGAGTATCTACAAAAGGGATAAGGCTACTTCATATGCATTTGCAGGAGAAGTCATCAAATTAAGTACAACATATGGCACACACCGCTGCAAGTATGAATTTTATTTCTAAAGGGATGTGGAAAAAAATGTTTTCAAAGTTTACAAGCCTCGGGGGCACAGTTTCCCACTGCAACTGTATTGAATTGCCTACTGTAAATAAGGCACATAACACTGCAACAACAACAAAAAAATCTGACTATTAACAAATGCAAGGTCAGCATATTGATACTTGTATACAGAGATAAGTGTTCTGGCTCCATAAATTTAAAGATGAGCTAAGATTTAAAAGGAGCAGATGAGGGAGACAGACAGACAATCAGAGGGAAAGAAAAAGAGTAAATCATACACAAAACAGCCAGTAAAAAAAAAAAATAAAAAAGCAGTTAATATACATGAATAATGGATGTTTGATTTAAAAGCAGTTTACTCCAATATGATGTAATTTTTGACAATCAGCCAGAGAGACTATTTTGCAAGTTCTTGCCAGATATAAGTCATTGTGTAAAGCTGGTAACACAACCATTTCTCCGAGCATGTGGAAAATTGACTTTCATGCCATCCTAAAGGTGACTTTATGCTGGCAAACAAGCACTCTTATTTCACGTGAGCTTAGCTGCAGCAAGCAGCCTTAAGCAATACTTAAAAACCCGCACAGAGAATTGCAAAAATAACAGTCTGAGCAGTTTGCAGCAAATCCAGCAGCTCAGATGCCAGCTACCTGTTCCTCCAAATGCCCACACCTGCCAGAAAGTCATGTATAAAGCTAAAAGCAAGCAGAATACAGTTTTTCCTTTTAAGTCTTCCTTTGACTGGAGCCGAAAGTAAGACTCCACGCTGGTGGCAAGCAGCAGAGCCAAGCACCGCTCAGGCAAGCACTGCACAAGCTTCGGCAGTGCAGTTCTGCCAACGCACCTGCAACCCCTGCTGTTCCAGCACTGGACACTTTGTGGGCACGGGCTGCCAGCCCCCAGCGCTGTGCCAAACCTGATGGGTTTGTGATGTGGACAGATGTCTGCTAGGACCTGGAATGAGGGCACCAGACTCATTTAACTTGTGGCTGAAGACTGATGTAAGAGTGAGGTACCCTGAGATGAATGGGTATTATGTTTACACACCAAACCACCCATCCACTAAGATGCAAGCCCTAGCCCAGAAACACTCTTTCCCTAACCTAAGAATAAGGTAGGTGAAAGGAAGGCAAAGCAGTCCTTAAAAACTAATGAATTCTCTTGGTTTCATAGATTAAAAAAAAAAAAAAACTTGCAAAATTATTTTTGGTCATTTACAAGCATAGAAAAATCAAGACGGATTACTGTTACTTTTCAGCCAGGCAGAGGCTAATCAATGCATCCTGTAAAATTTCTGCAAGGAAAACTTCTGGTCTCTCTGTCAGACTGTATTCCTTGTAATGCCTGACTTAGAGGCAAATCCCACATGTTCAAAATCAGTCACCAGCAAGACCTGCCCTGCTACGGGTATGAAAACAAGAGTTCATAAAGATCAATTTAGTGAAAATGAGACTATTTACAAGGTTCACGGTGGTTAAGAAAACTGAAAAGCACTTACAGAAAATTGAAATCTTTGGAACTGGAGAAATTATGACACCAAAAGAGACCATGCAACCTTACCACTACACAAAGAAGAGGAATTCAGTTAAAATTAGGTACAAGATGTAAAGGTTTATGTAGAACAGCTGTGACCTAAAAATATCATCTAGGAGAAATTGTAAAGTATGAGATTCAATTTAAAGGATTATTTTAAAATCTGTGATTTCATTTTTTTTTTCAGTTAATATCAGTTCAGATAACTCATGTTAGCAGGCAGCTGAAGAACTCTGTGGAAAAGTTAAACAGAGGTACAGAGAGGCAGTATTTCCATCACTGATGAGAAAAGACAGGTGATATTGAACAGCATTCATCAAGTAGAAGCTAATCATCAGCTCAAAAAAGAAGAAAAAGTGACAGCATAACAAACAAACAACTCCCTGAGAGCAGGCATCTGATCTCAACGTATCTTGCCTTTTAAGATGGAGGATCTAAAACAATTACTGTCCTCCTTTCACCCCCATCTACCTGTTCTGAAATATTGGTTATGTTTGTGCAAAAAAAAAAAAAAAAAAAAATATTGACACATTCTAAACTGTCTTATGCATGCAACACAAGAAATTCGAAGTTATGAGCTTAAAATAAAATTCCCTTGCATACCGTGAAGTTTCTTTGCTGCAAAAAGAAAACAAAAACCACCAGCTTCCACAACAATAGGAGGTAATCACCAATAACCGTTGAAAACATTGGATGATTTCAGCTAAATTTTAAATAAAGTATTTTTGCCCCCTCAAGAGAATGAATCACCTATAAATTTCACAGAAATAATCCACATCAGGAGAGAGCTCACGTGAGGTTACGGTAGGAGCCCAGACTTACTTGACAGTGGAACGTCCATTCAGGGATGCTTACAAACATACCAACTAGGAGGAAAGCTTCAGTCAGATCCCCCCATCTGTGAGACAAATGCATCAGCAATCAGACGATGTTAATCCTGACAGCCACAGCACTACGTCTTCAGAGATTTATATCCTGACATGAAGAGGACCAAAGCCAGCTCTAGTTTAAAACTGTGGATGCCTGTGGAGTTTGAAACTGGTTTTCCATACAATATTCAAAACCAAAATTGAAACACATGAACACCACACTTGGTGATGCTGCTGCAGCATCGGGATCACGGGTCTCCCAGCTGTATGACTCAGGGGAACGTACAACTTCTGGACACCATCCCTCAAGGTACGTCTGTTGGACGTCATGAGCACCACTCAAGGTTGAAAGGGAAAGGTTAGGAGTTAGTATCTTACCTTATCTTGTGGTATCTTACCTGCTCTATATTATTACGCATTTATGAGACAGGATGGGAACAGAGATCTCAGTATTTGAATTTGATATTTAAGGAAAATAATACATTGTATGTTCAGTTAACACAGCTGAAACAACCCTTACTAAAGATTTATTTATTTTTATGTTAAACTAACACAAAAGAGTTGGAGGAACACTCAGCAGACTAACTTTCAAGACACTGCTGCATCCCTGGGTTTTCAGATGCTTACCAAGGTGGAAATTGAACCTTTCCTCATAAATGAAGCATTATATTCCCCCTCTCTCCTGCATGGATGCCTGTCATCTAGTAAGAGGCAAGTCTATGCCACAGATTTGATGTTTTTCTCCTCTCCAACATAAAAGTGCCTACAAAATTTATGCCTCAGATCTCTACTCTGCTGTCAAATTTGGTTAAAATTAGACAAAGACTAAAAAAAAGAGGGACAAAGATGGTTTCCCTAGCTATATTTTTTTCAGAAAGCAGGTTACCAGTCAGTAACTATAGGATTGCGTGCCTACACTCAAAAAGAAAAATAAAATCCCCTGGGGAAAACAAAGAAAACCCCAAATAGAAGAAACCTGGCTTTTCCATCACAGCAACATTGCCAGAACCAAACGGGGTTGGAATTCTTCATGAATAGGTTTCTGAGATCAAATGCTCTCCCAAAGACGGATTGTCAACCTGTGACCAGCGTAATCAACCAAGGCGAAGTCCCTTCACGTCTGTGTGAGGTGAGTAATTATCATAATAGACATTAGTAATTAATTTCCGGCGTGATGTCAGCTGGTGCGGCAATGCCAAACAAGCGTCCTTGTCCAACACAGCCCAGCCGTCTGCACAGCTTCAGCCCCGTCTCCCTGATTAGGATGCGTGCTGATGTGCTGCTTAATACAACCTGCCATCAAACAGCAAACACTTCTGAACTAAATGAGGAAATATGTCCGGCTTTACAGAGCGGTGCTCCGGGGCCTAAGTAGGCTTCTCTCTTTCTTTACGAGGCACAAAAGCGATCACCGATGTAATGCTCCTGAATGAGGCAATTTTACCTTCTAACCTCCCACCTCTGGGGGGAAAGGAATTGGATTAGGACAGCAAAGGAATTAATAAAGACAGCGTGGCCTCGCAGCATCTCTCAACCCTAGAGGTATTTATGGTGGCCTCTGCATTTCCCTGGTGAACGTGAATTTTGAGGGTAAATTAGATGCAGCTGGACAGATTTATTCATAACACAGAGGTAGTCCTAAATAAAGCATTCCTGGTCTAGTTGCTTGCCAGAGAAAACACTGCATTCTTATACCACAGACCACAGCTCTTTTCATCTGGTTGCTCACCTCCTGCTTCCTCCTTCAGCGGCCTGAAGCACTCTCCTTCCCAATTAGTTCTTAGCCTATCACATGCCTGAAGTATAACCACAAACAGAGTGAAATTAGGGAACAGGCAAATTAGGAAAGATGTAGGAAAGGAAATACTCTTTCTCAAGGTGCCTGGAAACAGGTCTATCTGCAGCCTGGTCCCTGCCCTGGAGTGGGGCATCGTGGTGGGGTTGCTGCATCCAGGAGGAGGCTGCTGCTAACTGATCTCCGGTGGGATTCCCCACATAAACAGTTATTTCTGTTACGTGTTTGAGTCTGAAGCCCCCCCAGAAAGCCCTTCCTGTAAGCAAATTAGTTTGAGATCAGCTGTGTTAGAAGCCATGAGTTTTCAGCAGGGTTACCAGAATGGTGTGGTTTTGACCTACCTTGCCACTGCTAAGATGTGCTGATGAAAGAAGCCGCTTGTGTCACAGGGGCTTCAAACCTATGATTATTATTTAGCTTCCTCCAGTACAAGAGTCACGCCACCCTCACCAATTTGGAAGCTTAGTTCAAACACCCAAGTGCACATACTGAAAAAGCATCCTCCTAGGACTGCACACGGACATGTGCAAGGCTCGACACCCTGCTCAGGATGTCCTCAGAGAGGTTCAGGGAGAGTCTTGTTCTGTTGGGTTTTGTTGTTTTGGTTGTTTTTTGTTTGCTGGTTTTTAGAGGAGGGGGTGTTTGGTTTGTTTTTGATTGTTGGTTTTTTTTTGAGACTAGTTCCCCCTAGAGGATCACTGGTGCAGCACAGAGCTGGGACTCAGGAGCAGAGAATGCAAAATATTTACAGTGAAAAAAGCTGAACAGCAGGGAAGAAATGGTCATTATCATGAAAGGTTCTTCTGTTAAATATGAAGGTGTAAAATTCTTATAAAAGATAAATACCTGATTGGGCTCATTCAATAACCAGCCAAAGGCTTTGACCCCAAAAACCGCTTCATGAGCAGATACATCAAGACACGTCACAGGCTGACCATAGACAGAATGGAGAATTTTGCCAGGATCTTCTCCTTTCAGGACATAGACGATGTCTTCTGCAGCTGCCACTGCCACCGGACTCCCCAGAACATCTGGAACCAGATTAAGGAAGTTGACCTAAAAAGAGCAGACTTTTTATTCTTATTTCAGGCTAAAATTCTTTTACATCTCTACTGCCATATGCTGAACTAACAAAGCTATGGATAACTATTGGTTATCAGCAACCCTGAGTCATCCCAAATTCATTTTAGTTGAAGTCTGAGTATCAATTTTGTTTCAGAATATTTGTAACTTTAGCTCCTACGAAATCATGTATTTATGTCCTAAACCAAGAGAGGTCAAGACTTGACTACTAGACAACCCAAATTTCACCCCCCCCCCCCCATCTTCTATAAGGCCTCCAGTGTGACACTGGCCAGATTTATGTGGCCCTTCCCATTTCTGTAAACAGTTAAGACACCACAGAAAAGTCTTACCATGGGAAGGGCTGAAACTCCATTAGAGCACAACTGATTTCTAATCCAGCCTTAGAGGAGTGGTATCTTGAGTGCTTCTTTTGTGTGTTGCAAACTGACATCTCACAGTCAGCAAGATGCAGGCGTACAATGGATCCAACTATGATGGAGCATGGTGTTGTTTTAACATTTTTACTGGGATACTTCTTAAAATGTTTGGGGATTTTGTTTATTTTTAAGTACCATAAGACTGACTTAGCTTTGAAAGGGGATAAATCAGGAATGGCTTAGATCCCAACTTCATACCCATCAGCTATGCAGTCTTTTTTTTTTTTTTTTTTTAAAAAAAAAAAAAATTTGGGAAACAAATTTTTTTCACCACACTTCCTTCCCCTTTCCAAAAAATGTTGATACTCTGAGCCACAGTAAAACTTCAGAGAATGGGACAGCTTTTGATTTTTAATTAAAATAGTCTCAAAACTTTAGTGACAGAAGGTGCAACCTAAAGAAGCTGCACAACTAGTTACAGCTTCACAAGTGATACTATTAGCTCATCTGCAGTATCCTGCCTCAGAATTAATCAGATAGCGTTGATCTGGAATGAGACCTTGAGTTTTAGCTCCAATTCTATGCGAGAAAACTGATTTACAAGATGAGCCAACTTAGTTTAATGTTGACAAAAAAAATAATTAAAAACAGCCAACCTCCTGCACCATATGGACTTCTATTCATTTTCACTTGTAGCTTAAGCCAGCATTTCACCCTTGCTCTTCAGTAATGAAAGGTTCATCCATTAACCTGCTACAAAATCGTAGCCTCTAACTGATAATGCTGTTATCTATTTCATGCAACACTCCTGTAAGATTTTTATAAGATTCCTCTTAACCATATCAAAAATAATTAGCAGATCAGGAGCTCCTGGAACAAAGCTGAGTAGCCTGGAGACTCACCAATTTCTGGATTTCAAATGTTGCTGTAGTTTGCCAGAATCCCTTGTCATCAGGGCTTTCCACTTTGACCTCGAAGCCAGATGCTGTTGCTACCGTTGCACCCTCTGAACCAAGAGCTAAGGCTTGTATCCTCTGATTGTGCTGGTAACGGTGGATTGGCTCTCGCCCTATCATCAGGCTCCAAACACTAACAGTTCCTGTAGAAAAAAAAAAGTAAACACCTACATGTTATCTTAGAATTCAAGAAAACCTTAAAAGATCATCTGATGAGGTAAGCTTATAAACATTTTAATAAGAAAGCATATATACAGAAAAGATATTCCAGAGCAGGAGAACAGAATTTCAGGATGCTGTGTAACAGCACGTAACAGGTTCAGAGAAAACTTTCCAAAATTATGGGTGCAGGCATTAGAGGCTGTGTTGCTCTCTATACAACACTGACTTCTGGATAACACTGGTACCTACCTTGAGGAAATCTGCTTGACTTCTCTCCCTTTTCCACATTTGGAGAAGATCAGACTTATAGAGGGACCTAAATTCTTATTCTGCTACATACATACTTGATCTTGAGTACCACAGAAATAGTGAGGAAGAACCCACATCCAAATTTAAGTCCTTCTGCTGCACACATAAAAGTTTTAGAGTGAAAGACCTGAAGCTCTACACACACAGCAGTCAGGCCAGCGATGTTAATACCATTCTTTACAGGTAGCTTGCAACCTGCAGCAAAGCTCCCAATGCTGATGCTCCGGAAAACTGAAAATGCAAAAGGAGTTCAATGCTCTCAGAAAGTTAAAAAGCACAAACCTCGAGGAATACAGAAGTGCAAGTCGAGAGTCAATGCCTTTGCGATCGCACATTTTCCCTGCACAGATCACCGATACTCTATTTAAAAGCATACTACATTAAAGCAATAATCTGAATCAGAGCAACCTGAAGCAATTAGGAGCATATTACAGAACAGAAGGGCCAGACAGAATTGGAGACTCCTGGGCCACCTTTGCACTGAATTAACTGAGAAGCAATCTTCAGACATGATAGACAGGACTGGAGCTGGAGGAGCCTTCCTTCTACTCAAGTACGGCCATTAATGATGAAATGATTAATGATAGCCATTCCTTCAAAAGGAGACATAAAAGCTCTGACAGACAGCTGTGGACGGGCACCAATGCCAGTTTGCAAACACTCCTCCCGCGTCCCAAAGGAGGTGAAGCAAGAGTGTGGTAATGAAACTGCACATAGTGAAATGGTATCTAAATGAGTTTAAATTGATTTATGTTTGCTTTTGTAAAGATTATTTGGTATCTGGAAAGTGCTACCGATGTGAAATAATGCAGATAATCCTTAAGATCCCTGTCTAATGGCACTCCCACTGAATATTTATATTCCTCGCCATGGGAATGAGTACCATAATGGGGACCATTTTTGTTTTATTAGGGATGCATATTTAAATTAATCTGCTATTTGCCTAAACAATTAGCCGCCTCTGTTTGTTTACACAAAGCCAAAACTGCAATTAGGCTTCCATCAAAAAGATAAGTCCCGACTAAAACTGTCCCAATGGAGTCATAAGGGCTCAGAGCAGAACTTCCCAAAATTACTTCTTAGCATAATGGTAATTATGTTAATTGCTTGAAAGGTAAATAACTGCTGAACTGGTTTTGAAAAACAGAACGCTGGCCTGCATCACGCAGACTTACACTTAAAACAAGTTAACAAATACAAACGGATGGCACGGGCTGCAGTCTCCTCTGCCCGACGCGCAGGCTTTGCAGCGCACCTCGGTCCCTACGCTGCCAGTCCTCAGCTCCTCGCCACGGCAGAGGGAAGGGGTCAAGCCTGAGCTCAGGACAGCTGTTTTAAACAAGCAAACAAAAAGGACGATCCCAAATTTTGGTGCTGTCAGGTCACGGATGTTAGACGCAGACCTTTTTCTCGGACAGGGAATGTCACTGCTAAGCTCCTCCAGGCAGGGTACTTTCAGCTCGGTTTTTGCAGAATGTTTATCCCAAATAAAGATCAGCTTTGTGGAGGGAAGGAGGAAGCTGCTTTGCTTTCAGGGAGGTCTTTTGTTTACACACCTCTGTGTTGAGTATTTTACTGGTTTGTTTTTTTCCTTGTTTGTTTTTTACATACAAAGTTCTGCAAAATACCAAAAAACGTTCAAGTTACACAACCCTCTTCTGACCAGATAAGGAAACTTGGAAACCTGGAATTCAGAGTTCTGCTCTCCAGAACCAGGCAGCAAAGCTGTTGTTATTGCACCTCAAACATCACAAAGAGAAGACAGTGAAAATGGAGCATGCAATAATACAATCTGTTCAAGACAGGTACGTGGCTTCCTACCAAATGTTCAGTAGCAAAATCTGTCCAGGACACCTAAACATTTTATCAGGCAAATACAGCGTGTGCAACACCTGATGCACAATATGGTGTGAAAATATCCCTAGTACGACCAACAAAACTAATTACTTGTAAGGTCACAAGTTAACATCTGCTTAATGAGGCAGCACAACATAAGGAGTAAAAAGAAGAATTCCAAAGTGTTATTTCTCTTTGCATTCCTTTTATTAGTATGAACAGCTATTTTCTCACAAAAGGATTACTTCTCCCCTTTTCTTCTCCCCTCCTCCAAAATAGTGTTCTGTTCTGTATGTACATCCTCCATCCTCGCTTCCAGTCAAAACAAGTTTATTAATTTGCATATGACAGCAGGAAAAAATTATTTATGTATATTTTTACACAGAAAAAGCAAACACTCCACTGTATTTATCAATAGGTAAAGCTATTACTAGTTCTAAAAGTGCTACCTCCAATATTCTTTCTCCTCTATTTCATTGCAGAAATAGCAAAATATATTTATTAGTGTGTTAGCCTTTGCAACAGTTAATCTTGTTTGTGTAATAGCACTAAAATGTCGCCGTTAAAGATATTGGTGTGGCAACATGAAAAAAAATTAGGCGTAAGATTTACCAGTGCAGATGAGATCACTGCTTTACATAGTCTATCTTCCTGCCTCCAGCAGTGACCAGTTCATTTCCAAAGCAAAAATCTTTGCTAAGGTCAAGTTAGGGTTGCAAGCATACCATGTCTTTTTCCGTGTGAATACTGTAACCTTAAACATGTTAGACAGTCATTCAATCAACGTTACAGGTAACACTTTCACAGCATGCCAAAATCTGCACTGCAATTGTGATTATTCGGACTGAACTCTAACAGTAACTCCCGAAATTGGTTTGGAAATTACAGCTTAAAGGTTGTTGTGAAACAAGTTAAGGGCAAGAGGCTGATGAAGGTGGTGTAACTGCTGACACCTGATGTTACAATCACTGTACCGGCCTCCTGGACTGTCACTTCAGCCCAGGTGACACAAAGAATGGAGGTCTGTAACTTCTAACCCGATACATCGTTGAGATGTGGTCTGATGAGATGTCCACTTATTGCAATTCACTCTTGATTGCAGGATATTTGGATAAAACATTTAACTGTGAGCCCGTTGTGCCTTACGCAGCGTGCTGCTGTGTGGTCCAATTTTCACAAGCCTCAGCAAGCATTACACACGCTCCTGCTTTATCAAAGGTGAACGGCTGGAAGCTGCTCTCCAATAACATCAACAGTGCCGGGCTCCAGTGCAGTTCCCTCCTTACAGCTGGAAGCACAAAGCCATCCTGCAAAAGCAGCTGGTTTTTACACCTGCCCTCCCCTAGGTTTCTCACCGGTATAATGACCCAACACCTCTGCCACAAAACAAAGCCTCTCTTCTCCTATAAACTAACCTAATCCTCTAACAGGGAAAGGCTGTGTAAACACAGAGGCAAAAAAACGTTACATCAGGTTTATAACCATCACGACAGGGTGGCCCGGCACATCCCTGCTCCTAAAAGCTACCTGCAGCTACCTGATGCCCTCGGCTGAGCCACGTCCTGGTGCACAGAATCCTGCGCTCAGCTCCCAGCCACACCTTACATCAGCTCTCCCACGTTACGATGCTGCTGCTAGCAGTGCTGACAGCCCTAGAAAATACACAGAACAATTTACATGTCTATTACCTAAAAACAAAACAAAACAAACCACAGCAAATACAGTGATACATATGCGAGAGCAGGGGCTCTGGACATGCTCCTGGTTTTCCTGCTCACTCACTCCAGCTCGTGCACAGCCCAGCTGCACAGAAAGGCCAGGAGCTGCCTAATTCCCATCATCTACGTGACGTTTTTCCTCTTTGTAGGTCTCAGTCCTGCCACTTCCTATTTTGATTGAGGCTAATCAAAAAATAAACAAAACAAATCTGTTCTCCACCTCTGAAAACAGTTCTTATTTGTATTTTTTTCCTCCAAGCCGGGAGCATAAATGTATTTCCTTATGATTTGGAGGTACAGATGACAAAGCCTGTGCTTCATTCCCAACTCGGTGACTCGAGAGGCACACTTCCCTGACGTGGGTGTAAAATCACACACCATTTAGCCAAGCCAAGGGTTTTGCATTGGCAGCCACCTGCACACCTGTATACATCTCACGTGAATAAGTCTACTGCTGTGTGCTATGTGCAGTTTTCTTCAAAGAAGCCCCAAACACTCGCTGTCCTTAGTTTGAGGCAGCCTGTTTCCTGCTCTAGCTATTTCACAGCAGGTCCTGGCACTTAGGGGAAGACTCCAAACATATTACTTCATTTCTGTCTCTGCAAACAGGGTACAGAAGGGACAACACCCGCAAGCAGCTCTAAGGGCATCGGAACGGACAAGACAGCAGATTTCCAGTCCCAGAATGCAGCGCTGCCAAAATTCCCTTCCTGGAGCCTGCCAACAAGCAAGCGCCGCTTCTGATCCCTGCAGAAACCACCTTCCCCTGCTCCAGGGTGCTTTGTGTCTTGTGAAGGTCCCCCAAGTCCTCCCCGCAGGTCTCTGGGTGCTCCCATAAGCAGGAGCATCACCGCGTCTTGCCTACACGACTATGAAGTGTTGCATTTAAAAACCCCAAAAAGACCAGAACCCCAAACCCAACACCCAAGTACGTTCTCTTGTCACACCACATTGTTTTCAAGTCAAACTATGAGACTCCGGAGGGCGGGGGGGGGGGGGGGGGGGGGGGGAGGGCTAAAGTAGACTGCTGTTTCCCAAAAGCTGTGGCTCGCAGCCAAAGGCAGGCAAGCATGGAGCAGATGGAGTCCTGGCAAGGCCCCTACTGTCCCTGCATTAGCAGCATCTGCTCATTACCCAGAACCCTCGCCTGCTTTATCTAATGCTCCAGGAAAAGCATTTTGATTTGATTCATTTCAGTTCGGTAACGTGCAACACAATTAGTGGTAAAATCAAACTGGAGGGCTGCCAGTGCTGACAATAGGAAACAAGGCAGAAGAAATATGAGGCCAGTGGGTTGGAATTCAAAAATCACAACTGTGGATCAAGTTGCCAAGTCCCGTTGCCCCAGGTGTACATGCAGTGCCCCCACTGAGTATTGGCATGGGCAGAGGAAACTTCATTTTCTCCCCATACGTTTCTCTCTCATTTACCTCTCCTTGCAGCTTGTTCCTTGGAGGATGACACTGTCGGAAACGTTCACCAAAAGTCACAATTCAATTTTTCTTTAGTGCCATCACGGAGTTACAATTCACTTTGGATGCAGGGATCCCAGTAAGACAACCCTTTTTCCTTGCTGTATTTCCTATGCCTTGGGAAGCGTTTGCTACTACCGAACCAGAAAGCAGTGCTGCAAGGCAGGCACGGCACGAGCAGAATCTGCCTGTTAGCTCTTCCCTGTGATCAGATGCCAAGGACATCACTGCGTGAGCTCTGTTGAACTGGGAGAAACTGATGTTATCTGAACGAGTCTGCTAGCCAGGGATTCGACAGAGAAGTCTAGACTCTTTGCCTGACAGCACCACCTCCAACACTAGCAGATGGTTTCTCTGTGTTAGTCAAACTTACAAACAAAGAGAAAAGGGAGCTGGAAAAGTACAACAAAGAACAATCAAACACATTATCTTCAAAGCCGCCCTCCCCCCCCCAAGTTGAAAATAATTCTCTCCACCAAACTGTAAATATGTGCTTTCAGCTTCCCGTTAGTAAACAGTTCTAAAAACAGTTTTTACAATTCCCTGTTCACATAGAAACTAATCTATTCTGACCAGGGTTCTCAAATCAGAGTAACTGCCATATCACAGAGCCCATTAAAATTTCTACCCAAAAGAATAAAAGATGCAGAGCTTTATGCAAACTAGCATAGTCACAGCACACACAGGACTGACGACAAGGAGTGTGACAGAAAAAAACCCTAGACAGATTATTAGATTAGTCAGTGGGAGACTAGAAAACAAACAAAAGAACCTCTGCTATATTCATTGTTTGGCACATTGGACAAAAAGCCAACACTTAAAACCCTCACTGTTATAATTTCCTGTGACTCGAGTAAATAATATTAATGAGTGTTTTCTAATACCAGACTTGCTGTTGTCAGAAAACGTTTCCTATCAACAATTCTTAGCCCCAGAAAACAATAATAGCACAACCCTGACTAGAAACAACACTAAGAAAGCTGAGCATCTTAAACGCTTATTTTTCAGATATAAAACATATAGTTTACATATAAAATAGAACACAAGGATTAGAGATTTTGTTTGGATTGCCCATTTTTGGTTTTGCTTCCACATGCAAAAATGCCAAGATCGTAGTATGTGTGCAATGCTCTCTAACTTAAAAAACAAAACAAAAACACACACACACAAAACAAAAAAAACAAACCAAAAAAAACAGTGTCTTTATTCGCTCTTAAGAAAAGGCTTAAGTGTCAAATCACACAACCTAAACAAAGATGCTAAGAGCTGAGTTCTGCCTGGGCAACTCAACCCGGGATTCCAGTTTTCAAGCACTGTTCGACCCTGACTTTTTTATTTGCTTTCCCCAAGTCCAGTAGATGTGCAGTTGGCTTATGGATCTTGTTACCCTTTATACGAACAACTAAGGATATTTAAAACAATGCCTATAACCAGGATTTTATTAGTTTCATTAAATATTAGGTCACAGTTTTATGTCTCTATATCAAAGTACAGAATAATCCAACAATGCAAACCAGTATTTTAGTTAAGAAAATGTGCATCCATAAACTGCACAGGGAACATAAGACGACACAGACTAATCAGACATGCAAGTTTACCACTATTCCCATAACAAAGCCCCACACTACCCTGAGGGAGTTTTGGACAGAGGAGAATGCTGGTGGAAGAATATTTAATATTTTTATAGCCAAACAAGTTATTTGCTTAAGATACTTTGGCTGGACTACAGCCTGGCACTCAAGCTTTGTGTAGCAGTTCCAGTAGGAATTAAACATCAGTTTTAATGGGTGCTATGTTCCAATGCCTCCTAATGCATTTAGGGTTATTGGCCAACTTTCTCACATAAAAGCAAGTGTGTGCGTGTGTGTGTATATACAGGATTACAGACACAAAAAGCTGAGCACAGCTGCTTCATTTTTGTAAAGCTTTTTTTTTTTCCTCCCCTAAATAGGGAGGAGAGTTGTGGTTACTTACCGTCCTCGTAAGCTGCTACAGCCAGAGAGCTGTTTATCCTCACAAAGGAGACATGTGGCTGAGGTCCAGCATCACCAGGACCGTGCATTGGTTCCAGGATGGGGGCTGTGTAGTCCCAGGTGCGCGTGTCCCACAACCTCACTTCCCCTGATGTGTATCTGGAAAGGAAAGCTATTATTGATTCCAAAAACATCTGAAAAGAGGTAGCCGCAAGAGAAGAGAGGAAGGAACAAGAAGCGTCTGGAAACCCAACGCCATTCACAGCTCCTAGACTGATTCACCTCGTGTTTACAACCCTATCAACTTTGTTCATTTTATTCCCATTTACTGAATGCAGCACCGAGCCTACTAAGACAGGTAAATTGGAGCCACAAGAACGACTCCACTGAGCTACCACAGTTTACCAACTATCGATGTTAGCTTTACAGATAAAATGCAACGAGAGCAGGGCTTCAGGAAAAAAAAGTTAATCAGTAACGAGTCTAAATTACATCATGGCAAAACTTCAATCTGTTTCCTTTTAGTCTTTAAAAATGTACGATTGTGGTTGTGCCAAAGAAAGGCTGTTTAATCAGAGTATTTATGTACATACATACAAGCATTCACATGCATACACCCATCCAACCTACTGCTCTCTATAGAACTAAGCTCCTCAGTGCCTCATCAACAGATCACTTGCCTACATCTCTGAAGACTAATTAATTTATTCCTAGCATCAAGTGTTGTCTTTAGAATTAAAGCAATGCTTCTTTCTTCACAGAAGACTCCCCTACCAAAGTATCAGAAAAAAAAAAAGTTTAACATCAGACAAACTACCCTTTGCTAATGAGAAAATCGAAAACCAGAAATAAGCTTCTCAGATAATACTGAATATATTTAATGGAGTGAAGGCTGTGTGACACCGAACAGTTTTTGTGTTGCTGTGTTACAACATCCATTAATGGAAAAAAATCACTCCTGTGTCCTGCAGGCAAAGTAGAGGAGAAGCTCCCTCTACGACTGGTCAAAAAATATGGTCAATTTGGAACAGCTCAGTAGTTATTAGAAGACAAGTTCTGACACTACTGTGACAATTAACAGTCAAACACTCTCAGATGTCTTTTTCTACCATACCTGAGACGTGGATTCTGTTAGAAATGAAGAGTGGTTCCCACTCTGTCAGCTTTGTTGCTGTATCTTGCCTTTTAAGAGAAGAATATTTCAAGAGTGTTTCTTCTTAAACTCAAAGGTCTACAGGGCAGAAGCGTGCCTGTCCCGTATTTATGATGAAAGTAAGAAAGGAGCTGTTTACAAAGATAGCAAAGGGAGGTGCTTAATAAAGGTTCAGAAGATGCTGGACCTAAGGACAGGTTACCCAGCTCTTCAGGGAGTACCATACACCTGGGCTGCAGGCACTCTGGAGCAGATTATTTCCAACATCTCTGGGTGGAAATGCTCCATTTTATGCATCTGATTAAAGTGCCAGAGGAGGTGGTAGAAACTGTTAAGCGAAAAGAGACGCAGGTTAATTCACTGCACTGAACTTGGAAGAGAAGAGACCCGTCCTTGTGACCTGCTTTCCTTTTTACAGTGCTTTACACCATAAAATAGAAGAAAATGAGAGGATTGGGAGGGATGGCACTTCTCCATACTCCTCCTTTTACAGATAAAGCCCAGGTCTCCCTATAAATCTTGCTTTTGTTTCCAATTTCCAGCAGCACTATTTGAAAAGAATACCACAAGAAAGAAGCTTCTCCAAAGCAAACCAAGATGTTTCAAGCTGGACTGGACAAGCTGTCCAGACCAGTCCACAGGAAATATCACCAATTTGCAGTATGGAACAGCTCTTATTTCAGATAGGTTTTAAACTTTGGAGATGAAGCACAACAAAAACTGCATCTGGAACAGGTAATCGCACATATCTGTTGTGGTTGCACTCCTATTCCTTATTCCCTCAAAAACAATGACAGGTCTGTGCTGAAGAGCTTTCACTTCTATACCATGAAGCTGTGCTGCTCTCCCACTCTCAGCAAGGATCTGCTGAATACAAGAGCTTCCAAGGTGTACCTCAGGTATGCCCTGGTGGGTTTGGGGCAGATACTACAGCATATCACAAAAGAAGATCCCAGCCATAATGCTTATTCCCGTTCTGTCAGGAGAGAGAACCACGGAATCCCCTATGTTAGAAAAGATTTTCAAGATCACCAGGTTTAACCATCAACCTGACCTAACGAGTACCATCAGAATGGAGCATTTTATGTGCCAGGAGAACCACACTGCGCCTACAAACTCTATCTTCATGCTTTTTGGTCCAGACATCCCACCAGTGCACTGCAAGCCAAGACAAATGCCTTAGGTTTGTCAGGAAGAGAAGGGAGGAGGGCAGTAAGGTATCTCTGCCCCCATCCCTCCAGCATCCCTCCTGCCCCGTTTCGCTCAGCACCACCACTCACCTCCTTCCCAGTACAGCATGGCACCACCTCGGTCCCGTGTGGCAAACCTCACCGACAGAGAGGTGTTCCAAGACCACACTGGAACCTAAACGGAGGTTTGGGTTTGGGCACTGAATCAGAATGGGGAAATGGGAGACATAAAGCACCTCCTCAGCTGACAGCACACCCCGCTGGCCGTCGCCGCCGGTTCCCAACACATGGTGGGCCCATACCAGAACTGAACTGGAAGAATTTCAAACACAGATGAGTCCAATTCCGACCTAAAAAATTTAATGGTTCAAATCCCTGCTTTTAATGCTGCTGTAAAGAGCAACACACTTTCAATTTGTAACCGCAACAAAAGGCTTTTAAACTATTAAAGCAATGCCTTGCTGTAAAAAAATAAAAAGGCTGCTTTATTGCAGATAATTGACAAATCTGCCATATCAATATAGATGGCTGAAGAACACGCTGCACTGCACAGAACCTATTCCTAGATAATTTCAGTATTTCTATTTATTTCCTACCACAACTTTTTTTCTCCTTTACATTTCCCCATGAAAATTTTGCTTGGGCTACCAGCTACTGAATGAAAGAAGCCCAGATTGAAGTCTGCTGCCACTGAACAGGCAGAGTGCTCCAAACTCATTCGGTTACTGATTCTTCTACCACAACGGATATGAAAAGCCCACAGAGCTTTCTGCTGGAGACAGAACAAAATATTTTTAATACAACAACAAATACATTCTATTGTTTGAAATAACCAACAGCATTCAGCTGCTGCTTTCCCCCACAGCCTACCACGCTGGGTATATTGAAATGATTATTCCAGTGGCACATACATACTGTATCTAATACAAGCCAGCTGCAAAAACAAAACAAACAAAACCACAAACCACCACCAACAACAACAAAATAAACTAAAAATCAGTGTTCTCAAGTTGAAACAAAAATAAAACTGTTAGAGACCATACCTGATCTACTTCATTGAGAAAGGTTGTTCCAAGCCTTGCTTTCCTGAGCACAACAGGGAGCAACACAAGACTAATGCTTACAGCCCCAAGTTTTTCCCTCTCCAGATACCCTCTGCCCCGATGCCTTCCGACTTTCTCCAGGACCTGGCTTTCAGCTCTGGGGCTGCATGCTTCTCTCCGTATTCACCAGATGCAGCCACCTCTCTTAGTGTTTGACAGACACTGCCCACCCAAGTAACTCTGCTTTTTTGATGCACCTACATTTCACTTTGCTCTTGTTCTTTTAAACATCTCCATGTATCCAAGTGAGTAGCAGCAGCTGGAGAAAGACGAGCTATATTTTTCTAACTATACTTCTTCACCCTGACAAGTCAGTACTGTAATTCTAGACAGATATGTACATACATCTGTAAGAGAGTCTGCAAATTCAACTTAAGCTTTACAAAGGAGTAAAATGAAGCTGCTGAAACAGAACAAGAGGTGGAATGCATATGGTATAGAGAAATTGATAAAAATTAAATTAATACGTTATCTACAAACGTACTGCAATAAAAATATCTGCTCACTAATCAAAAGCATTTCAGCATCTTTTTACTGACAGTCATGTCATAATGAGATGAACAATTTCCTCATGTCCTCTCACATGAGTGAAAGCAGAAGACCGAAGGAGAAGGAGATGGGGGTTAAAAGCTGCTGCTGTCCCACGATGGCTGGGAAGCAGGTGGTGAAGTGCGGAGCACATGTGGGAGGAAGCAGAGATGGAGGCTGGGCACTGCTCTAATGAAGTGGTGCTGAAGAGGCAGACGATTTCATAAGGAGAAAAACATCAGGAAACTGGTCAAAACACAGAATCTCATCTGAAAAAGCTCAACTGTGTTAGATAGCAATAGCCAGAACAAATTTGGGGAAGAGGAGGAGGGGGAGGCTGATCTCTCTCCAGAGCCCCAGATGTCTTTATCGTTGCCTAATGACAATTATACTCAACCAATTAAGACACTGCTATCACAGTTGCATTGTTAGTAAGCCTTTGGCCCTGAGTGTTGATGGCTGTCTAATTAGTGTTTGTGCAAAGTACAACTGCAACTAATATATAAACTGACAAATACACAAAAGAAAAACTGTTAACAGGAACATTTTCAAAACAGTAGAGACTCTACTCATTCAGTCCATGGCAGCAGCAAAGACAAACCGCTTTCCTTCATGGCCCACTTACTGCTGGCACTGCAGAATTTCACTTCAAACAAGCAGGTCAACCAGACCATCGCTGGCTTTCTGTTGAAAAGGGATGTTGGTGTAAGTCCGTTTCGGAGGCTGCCTCAAGCACACCACTCCAGGGCAAGTCTTACTGCACTAAGTTGGTCCGAACGCCAAAGACTTTCGTAAGACACTTCACAAATTGGTTTATATTTTTCATATTTTTCTCTAAAGAAATCATAGCAAGAAAATAAAAAAGGAGGAGAAAGAAAAGCCTTTGTTTCACAGTCAGGTTTGATTTCCAGAAGGCAAAGTCTGTTCAGTTTCCAGATACCTGCGGTGATCAACAAAACAAAACAAAAAAATCCAACAACTTTGTTTCAGGCAGTCAGTGACCATCTGTTAATACTCAAAAGATCTTATTATGAAGTCCTTACAATGTCAATGCATTTTATTGAAGTCAGTAGGAATTTCGCTCAAGTAACAATCTCCAGCTATAGCTCTGTTTAAACGGATGCCTGTTGATAAGCAAGTAAAATAATGAGTATTTTGCACTGTCTTGCTGCAACAAGGATCTCAGACCTTTCATCCTTCTTCCACCAAAAGCACCTAACCAGTCCTTCATGTGGTTAATTAAGGTACCTACACAATGACCCCCTCAGTAGACTTAAGAATAGAGTTCAATTAGCTATGCAAATCCGAGTCCAATCACCTTTGTTAGTTGGTTCAATCTGCTCCTAAAGCTTCATTTTTCTATAAGGCTCAAGAAAGAGGTAACTCGTAACGTTCAATTTCAAAAACCTCTTCATCAAGCACGTTGCAAGTTGCAAAATACCTCTGTTGCAACACACGATGCTGAAATTATTAAGCAGATTCTGCTGCCTTCTTTATACTCAACATTAAGACCCACAGCTTGTCCCTGAAGTGAGGGAGAACGATACACAGCTTACTTACAAGAGTCGGAGACACCTCACAAATAAGGCTGGATGAAAGCTGTAGCAGCTCCCCAGCCTTCCTGTGCTCTCATTTACAGTTATTTAGAGATACTGATTTTGCCACTACATGTAAAACCAGCAGATAGCTTGGCTAAGGGATTTCTTAAGAGAGATTCAGGAGAAAAGTCTAGTAGCAGTTACAGAATGCAATGATGGAGTAAAGAGAGCTACTTTGTATGGCAGAAAGGAATATACATGTAACACGATGACAAAAAATGAAATACAAGTGGGATAGAAAAGTGATTTTTTTTTTCCTGCTATTACACAGAGTGGTGGAAAGTTGTAACACAAAATAAAAGAAAAAACAGATGGAGGTAAACAAAACCAGCACTTGAAACCACTGTAACACTGGTAGAACAACGTGATGTCCGTGATTCCATCCAAACATTACTTTGGGTTGCTAGCTGAATGAGAGCAGCAATGAAAAAAGCAACTGAACTTGTACCAAAACTGGTTTGGAAACAGTTTAAGGCTTAACACGTAGGAAATTACATTCTGAGCATCCCTGCGATCAGTTCCTGAACACTTACAGAAACTAAGCTGGAAAAGAGCTTATACCTTCATTCTCATGGCCTTATTTAGGAAATCATAGCCCTAGAAAGTGGGTTAAGCTGCTGGAGAGAGCATTAAATTCTTCTGTTATCTGTAACAAAATTAACATTTCACCAAGTTCTTCTGTGTGCCTTACTTTCTTATTAATTTTAAGCACATGCAAATGCCATACCAAGGGAACAGAAACAAGCCAAAGGGTTATATGGCAGGCAAAACATTTTAATGAACACTTAAAGAAGTTAGAGAAAGCCAAACTGTCTCTAGTCATTTCTTTTTTAAGGCCAAGAATTTCCCATCATTAAGAGCAAGGTAACATTAACGAAAACAGCTGCTCTGACCAAGGAAACAGCACAGTGTGTACTGCCTATGGCTGCTGCCATGGGAGGGAAAACAATTTTTTTTCAAGAGAACTCCGGAGGAATTACAATGTGATTTGGGAAGGATCTGGTACATCAGCCATATTATTTGATAAAAGGACAACCGTATAATGGAACAAATAACACAGTGGCTCCGGTTTCAGACCCGGGACAGAAAAGACCATTTGAGGATGATGTAAATTGATCTGTTTATGTGTCAGAAGGGATGCAAACTGCAACACACTGCAACAGCAGAAAGGAAAAGCATCACCTGAACTTTAAGGCACTGATAGCAACAGAGGCTGGTAGATCATGAAAACTGTAAAAATGACCTGTCCGAGAAATTCGCAAAAGAAGAAGGATGGGCTGGTCCAGCCTCGACAGAAAGCTGGGTTTTACAAGCTCAGAAATAACTGCTGTGACTTCAGAACAGCAGGCATCACTTCACACACAGCAAATCCCACTGCGGCAACGCGTTCTTCTGCATCCAATCAAACCTGTAAGTAAACCAATAGCTTAATGGTGGGCCAGGCTGGAAAAGGAACTGTCACAAAGAGTCAGTATCAAGCTCCTGCTATTGGTTTCACCTGAAAGGCTCTTTTTTCACCAGATGACAGAGAAGCCAATGTGCTTGTCACTTAACACAACCTTACCTAACTCCTGGAGTTTGTCATCCTACCCCTCTGAACTCGTGATGTCATCCCGTTTTCAACCTCCTAAAGGTGACTCGCGTGAAAAAAACGGGTCTGACACTTATTACTTCTTAACAATGTCAAGAATGAGTGAAGAGAGCACAAAGGGTTTGGGGGAGGTTGAAGGAAGAAGGCAAGTGGTTTTGCATCCTTCCTTCCTGCTTTGTTTTACATCCAGGCTCTCAGCCACCGGGAGGCGAGGGAGAAACCTCTCCAAGTCGCAACACTATGCAAGTGAAATTTAAGCAATTAAATAAGGAAGGGGTTTGTTCAGGCTATTTAAGACTTTGGTTTGTTAACTTTTATTCATTTTCATTACTAATTAATATTTTGGTTTCCTCAGGTCTGCATACAGAATTAAGATGCAAGAGCTAATAATAAATACCTAGAGAATAGCCCACAAGCCCTATAGCAAAAAAAACAAATTAGATGAGAGTTGACATGAAGTTTTTAAAAGTGCAGGAAAGCGTTTTCAAGCCTTTCGGGCTAGTTTCACACATCATTATGAAGCTAAAAAGGGTGGCAAGCCCATTTGTTAAAAAGTCATTTGCAGGTCACCTTTGAGCAAGAGGAAAGCAGTGTGGAAGGTGATCTTGGAGAACAAAGAAATCCGCCATATACTAGCAACTGCTTTAAGTCTGTATGTTGCTTATAGTGAGTTAACTGCAAGGCCCAAACTGTTCAAAGACACTGCAGTGTTTAAACTCTAACTCCCAGAAGACTCCAGAATGAAGATAACTTTATTAGTTATCTCGGTGCACTTAGCTTCTCAGTATGGCAGAGTCAAAAGGTATCATTACCTCTAGAACAGACGATTCCCCTAATCACACAGGATATTTAGAGAGTTCCTCTGTTGCTTCTCATTGCCTTTATTAATCAACACTGCCCAAATAAAGGAGAAACACCATCTGTGCCAGGTAGCTCCACCCTGAAAGAAGAAGTGTTAACCTGCAGATTTATGGAGGGCACTTGGAGCAGATGGATCTCACTGGCCCTTACCTCAAAAAGGTATCTATGAAAGGAGGCAGCACTTACAGGGGGAAGGAGGAAAACCCCTGAGGTTAAAATGTAAAGAGAAGAACCCAGGGCTGACTCCCAGCCTATCTGTAAGGGGTGCTGAGGTTCCATGCATCTGCTAATACGTCTCTGTGGCGCAGCACAGGCATGTGCCACTTAAATCTCCATTTATGCAAGCTCTTAACTATGTACCACATGTTCTTCAAAAAAAAAAAAAAAAGGACAAAAGAAAAAGCATCAGATACCTTTATATTCCAGGCCTTTCGAACAGTGATCTTACTATGGATCTCTTCTGTTACTTTCACTTGAAAAGCTTTCAGAGCTACAAACAGCACCAGCAAAGCCCAAGTGCCCTCTCTGCAAGCATAAAAATAGCCAACACAATGCTCAACAAAACATCAGTCTTGGGACTGATGCACACGTGGTGTGGTTGTACGCAGTGCAATGCGAGGTGAGGTGACAGCCACCAACACGACAAGTTTACCATGCAGTGCAAGGACACCCACACAGAGCCAGGGAGCCTCACAACACACTACTGACCTGTTACACCACGAGATCCACTGTGCAGCACTGTGACACCACCAGCAAGCCCCAGGTTCACACTGAGATCTGTATCTCAAGGAGGACCCGACCTCTGACTACATATGCCTGTCAGCATGTCTGTCAACACCATCAAGAAAAAAAAGTACTGATTTTACCATCCAAATATGCTCCTGCTTAAAGAATCCAGATTTGTTTAAGGTTTTATTAACAGAAAGTGAGCGAATCCAGGCATTCTATATTGAAACCAAACACACAGCGGTATCAGGTAGAGCAAACATAAGCATCAGTAGTAATTTATAAGAGCCAAGTAAGCAGACATAATTGCTTTAAGTAAACTCTGACTTAAAGAAGAAACTACATTTGAATTGAATAGAGAGAGGGGGGAGGACAACATCTCTTTAAAGAAAATCCTTCGAGACATGTAACTGTAGAAAGGCTGGCAAATATAACATTGATTGGGAGTGAGGTAACCACAAACACCGCTGTCTCAAATGAAAAGGGATTCAAGGTCTGACCCAGAAAACAAGCATCGTAACCGCTGGGATAAAATTTTAATGATAAACACAAGATGCTCTGCATGCAGGCCAGATTGAATTATCTGATGTCAGCCAGTAAATGTGAGGCGCTCTGAGAAAGAAGAGCTGCTAGCAGCCACCTTCGACTCGCAGCTCAGGTTGCACTTAATCAATCCTTGATATTCTGCCATCTTCTGGCTTGAGCTTTGGCAGCAGCACGGAGAAAGTACAGGAGAGTGCAAGAAAATAGGGACATTTCTCTAAGGAAGAGCCAACCCTGTGTAGCTCATCTTTGCCTCTTTACAAGAAATTAATAAAGAGATCCACTCCTGGACCAGCTCAGGCAAGCTATGCCTCTGTAGATTACAATCACAGCCACTGTTATAAATCACTCTGTCCACAACCTGTACAAATTCCTTTTCGGAAAGATTAAAACAAAACAAAACCTCTACAGCAACTAAAATAAAGCTGCATCATGCCACTTTCCAGCAGAGTCTGAAGCAGTATAATGAAGCATGCAAGCCGAGGTCTATCAGAGCACAGGTTCAAATGAAACATCATTTTTCCCAGGCTTGCTCCAAGATCCAAAATACAAAACATTTCTGCTGGGGAACCTTATTCTCCCCTCCTTTCTATTTATTTTATTTTTATAACCGTTCTCTGATCTCCCAAGATCCTGAGCTGAACCTCCTGAAACCAGGGAGCAGCTGCTACACACTGCCACAGTTTCCAGCCATAAAGGCAGAACGTAATGCCTGGCTGGCCCGACCGAGCTGAGCCAGAGCGCTGCAGCTGCTCCCCGAAGTCAGGCATCAAAAACCTGCTCAAAACTGAGTGGCCCTATTTGTCTCCAGTGCAGCAACCTGAATATAGAAGAAGAAAAAAAAAAATAGAGATAAATGATGCCACAAGCCACTGCATACAAAAAAAAAAAAAAACACTGAAAATTCAACACACAAAATTAGCTTAAAGATCATCACCAACTTCTCCAGCCTTGCAAAGTCACAGGCTGTTTAGCTGTATGCACACAGCAAGCCTCGCTGTAACCTATGATTATTCACATGTAAAGCTAAGCACATAAGTGTTTGTGAAACTAGAGATATAATCATTAAATGTAACAGATAATTGATATTTATACTGAGAAAATTAACCTCAGCTATTAAATTACTTCTTCAGTACTGAAAGAATGCAGCAGCTAACTATTGATCACTAGATTCATTACACTTTTATGACATATTTGAAAGCACAATGCCATTAAGTACAGTACTATAAGTTGGGAGAGAAAGGGGTGGGTTATGTTTGGATTTAAACAAAAAAAACCTTCAATCTACCTAAATACTTACCAAATGTACATAATGGACAAAGTAATTCCCTGTACGGTCAACTAATATACTTGGACGTTTTAACTATAAGTCTGTCTTCTTTGATCTGCACTACTACAAATGGAATAAAAACATTTATACAAAAATAATGCAACAAACAACAAATTTGAAAAGATCTGTATGCCCTGCCAGAGACCTGCCAAAAAAAAAAAAGAAAAAAAGGTGTTTTATTTTTTAGAGAGGGAGAAATTTTAGTCCTGAAGTCTTCATTCTCTCAGGTAGTGAAAATCAAAAGACGAGAAAAGAAGAAACAGTCAGGAAACAATGACCTGTGTATGATGCTGAAGACACCTGAGGCAGCAGACACATCCAGCTTTTGTAACAGTACCAGTAGTCATATTTTTATTGTTGTATGTTCCTAAATTAGTTGAATAGTTTTTGAGATATTACTGGGAGGAGAGCAGTGTGCTATCGTCTTGTAGACTTTGATCATCATTGGCAAAACAACAAATTCACCTTCTTTGGATCAAGATAAAGAACTGCTTTTGGCTCGCAGCAATTTGCAAGATGCCTGCAGAGATCTCAAGCTATCAGAGCAGAGGGAGTGGCAAGAGGTAAACAGTAAAGGAAGTAATATAATTTTTGTGTTCTACTATCCTAAACATTTAATTTACTGAACAGGTAAAGTCAAACAGCTGAATTTGATTTCCTCATGTTGTTTTATCAAATGTACGCTCACAGCTCCATAAAAGGACACTTCATTCTTAAAATTCATTTTCTCACAGAAGGGAAATTATTGAAAAGTAATTTAAATGAAAACCCCAACATCACTTTTCCCAATGGAGGTGCACGTGCAGCTTTTCCCTCAGTTGTCTCTCACCTGCTCACTTATTTTTGTGAACCTCAATTCCTCAAGAGCACATCTCCTTTCACTGTGCCAGCTCAGGTGAACTCACCAAAAGAATTAAGAGCACTGGAAGAACTGGGAATCAATACAAAAAGATCACCCGAAACCACGCATAAGCCTGGCTTCTGTAATATACCAAGCTAGAAAATGGACTAATGAGTTTAACATACAGAACAAACCTCCTTTGTTTATTAATCCTTTAGAAATTATTCTGCCTACCTTCTATGTACCACATGTTTGGATATAAACACAATGGAGAAAATGAAGAAAAAGAAGAGCTGGAGATTTTGGCAGCAACGTGGAGACAACTGGGGTTTCTGGCTCCCAGAAAAGTACAGGAGGTTTCATTAGAGACAGTGGAACAGACACAGTAGCATGGACCCCTAGCCAAGGCCAGGAAATGCAGTGCCCAGGATGAAGGGCACAAAAGAAGGCAGGCTGCAATCTGCAGATCTGGATCCCAGCTGCAGCCCACAGCAGCCTGGGACCCGCAGTGTCCTACAGGAGCCTCCATGGCCCAAGGAAACCTCTGCGTCAGGCAGGAGCCAATGCAAGACCTGTCGTAATCCAGCTGCACAAATTCTTCAAGCTTCTTCCCACGGCCACTGTTTAGGTTAACCACTGTGTGGCACTGCCCCTCCAGAGGTCACACGTTACACGAGGCTTTGGCAGAAGCATTTTCACCATTTTAACGCAACCGATCGCAGCAGCAAAAACGTTGCATGGAAAGCTGAGAAAAAGCAGCAATAGTCAATGAGATGGTAGGACAGCAAAAAACAGAAAGTGAGACCTCCAAAGGGAGACGTAAAACAAGTGGGAGAGCACCTAGTAAACAGTAATCACACTAAAAGCTTGAAATTCCCCTTTCACTCCTGCTGTCTCCTAGTTCACATTTCAGCTTCCATTGCCCAACAGCGTGCAAAAGCATTTCAGTGTATATGGGAGTTACCTACACACACTATATTCCAAGCCACCTTTCCTTTAACTGACAAGTCAATTTTACAGTACTTTATAGGCAGTTTTCTCATACCACAATGTGTAAGCAAACCATTAACTTGGAGGGCTATAAAATACGGGACTCTGGTATGTTAGAGGACATTGTCCTCTGCCCCAAGATGATATCATTTCTATTTACTAGTGTGACTTACTCTGGAAGACTAACTATTAAAGAACCTGTAAAATTTAAGCACAATACAGTAAAACCTTACCTCTACTGAGGCAAGTCATTGCAACCTCTGGCAAGAGTTTGGTAGGTTCTTAAGATAGTATTTTAAAAGTGCAAGTCAAGTGAATAAGTAATACTAAATCACAGTCCTGACAAAGGCTAATATTACGAGAAGAGGAAGTTGAGTTTCTCCGTGTTTTTCTTCCTAATTGTCTTTTAAAAATAGGGTAGAACAGTGATAGGCCTAAATTTATCTTGCCACACGACACACCTATCTTTGTGATGAGAAGATTTTAATGGAAAAAAATAAACTATTTTTCAATACGTATCTACTTCATTCTGTGTGTTTCTGCAGTAAAGCAGTAGATATTGTTCATTGGAAATTGGAGAGTTCATTGGAAAGTACTACAGTCTTTACAGGGACTACTGTAAGCTAGCATTACAATAAAAACTTGCACTGCTGAAGTGATTTGTAGATATCCATAATTATCACTTACCTTAGGGTCAAAGTTTCTCACCCACAGGGGAACTGCAGTCAAAATTCACCCTTGTGGCTTCGAACGGATGCTTCTTTTGAATTTGTTAAAAAGCAGTGTGAGACTTCAAACAGTGAAGGACAAATGAGCAATACACAATAACATACTCACCCCGCAATAACAACTCCATCAGAAGAATGTACATCACAGAGAACTTTCCCCAGCTCATACTGCAGCTGACTCACAGCACCAATGCGGTTCTGCACAGAAAGATGAGACATGGTGTTGGTATTGCGATGCATTCATCTACCAAGTTCATTTGCTTCCTCACAGCAAACTCCGAGCTTCTCTATTGCTCCTGACAAGCTGCAGTGCAGCTGAGAGAGACTGATCTATTTTACGCTGGCCTCCTGGAATTTTTTACAGACAGAAAACGAAGGAGAAAGAAGCTATCATTCTCCGTTATCATTCATTATCGTTAAGCAGAGGAATGTAACCACCACAAAGACATGAAGCTTGCTTTCTGCTAAGATATGTAATGAACTGAGAAGGAGCCTTCATCTTAAGGGCTGATCATCATTACCAAGGGATGGCTGAAGTAAAACCATCGCTCTTTCACCAAAGTCAAGGGAATAGCATGGCAAAGAGAAAAACTCATTCCCCAGAAGTAATCAGTCACTGAGGAGGAAAAAAAAATTACAGCAGGGGCAAAGTCTCATAAATCCCCCAGCAGCTTTTCCCTTTTAACTAGCAAAAAGAAGCTGCAATACTAAAGACCAGCTTTTCCCCGCCACTTGTTTGAACGAGGTTCCCACTTTTCTACAGCATCTGGATCCCATTAAACCAATCTTTCCCTTTTTACCTTCCAGTTGGTTCTCAAAGTGCGCTCCTTGGCACGACAGTCCTTAAGGGCGAGCTTCCAGCAGGAATGATCAGAGATGCTTGTATCTAGTAGGTATCCCTCCTGTTGGCACAACCGGTACCACAACACCTCATCTTCTGCAAGTACTTTCCATGTTCTGCTGACCTAGAAATCACATACATATATCTTATATATATGTATATAGGATTATTATATGTTAAATTATTAGTAGAAGTTCAATTTTACATAAAACAAGCTAACATTTCTGTTTGTTCTTTTGAGAAGAACTGAGTCAAAACACTTGGTTTCTGATCCACTGAAACTCCACACCCGTGTTCGGTGGCCACAATCCTAACCTGAAATATAAGTGTCACACAAAATCTGTAAGGCAAAAGAAGCAAAAAAAAAAAGGTTAAGGCAGGATTGTAAGCTTCAAGAAAAAATATGAATTTATTTTCGTATTTGTAGCTAAGAGAAACCTTGCAGATCACACCACTATCCTACTGACAATGCCTGATTAGGTGGTAACAGTGATTTCACAGCATGGCTGAGGTTGGAAAGGACCTCTGGAGATCACCTGGTCCAACACCCCTGCCCAGCAGATTGGTTAAGCAGGGTCATGGTTAGGATTTAGAGAGAGACAAAGTGCAGACTCCTTTGTAAGTGGGGTTGGGAAAGGGCTGCCAAAGGATGAGGGCTACCCAAAGTTGTCCATTGTGAGCACTATTTCATGGCAGCCCTAGGTGGGGTGCTGTTGGACCTAGGTGCTGGCTGGGGCTAGGAGAGAGAGAAAGCCCCTT
This sequence comes from Oxyura jamaicensis, assembly GCF_011077185.1. NCBI lineage: Eukaryota > Metazoa > Chordata > Aves > Anseriformes > Anatidae > Oxyura > Oxyura jamaicensis. The sequence continues at coordinate 5,760,360 of NC_048907.1, forward strand.
TTTGCGAGGTGTGCACCTCTTGTATTACAGCATGCATAAAGAGGAATGAATTATTCAGGTTTTCAAGTAGCCTCAAGTTGCTGTTCATTTCAGAGGGTGCAGCTTCATAATTAATTGCAGGCTTAGATTTAAAGATTCAAGAGGTAATAGGCAATTTAGGTAGCATTTGTAATTCTTAATCTAAAAAAAACAACAGGTTTAACCAATGAAAGCTGCTACCAGTGAGAGCAGCAACCAATCACACGCTGTTTCCGGAAGATTAAAAAAACCTTCTCAGTCTGACATCACTTTTTGGATGCTTACTTGTAAGCTGCTGTGTCTCACTCCCAGGATTGCACCTAAAAATCTAGGTCTCCTGTTCATAGGAAACTCACAGGACCACCTCCTCACGTTTCCTTGCCATTCATTCCACGTTTATACACCGGTAAAACACAGCACAGTCGAGTGAAAAATAAACCATCAATCGTTCTGTATTTTTTGAGATTAATTCCTTTTATATTTTGTTATCTGCATGCATGCATTGCATCAGACTTCATAAAAACACAGCTTTTAGCTACAAAGCAGAGCTTCACAAAATCATTTATACCATGAGGACCACTGAAAGCGTAAGATCCTTTTAGCTGGTATAGATGTGCAGTAAGGCCACAGAGCACAAGCCACTGGAGTAGCCAAGAGTGCAGCGTGGCTTGCAGAGAGGTTGAGGTCCAGAAGACCGCTCGGTCCCATTAATGTGACCCTGTTACAGGTCTCCTTGAGTCACAGGAGTGCAAAACCACCGTATACAAACAGATCTCTCCCTGGAAACTTTAAGAAGCTTCTACCTGTTTTATTTACACTGTGCTCTCTGTGTTGGTCTTCTTGTAAGGAGGCACGTGTAACATTTCTGCTGTCAAAAAACAATGTCTCATTAGGAATCAAGAACTGCATCACATCTCATGACCCATTTCTTCCAGGAGTTAAGTAAACGGTTTGATACATGAGAAAACCGGGGGGAAGACTGAGCATCATACAGATGTTTTTAGCACAGCTTGGAGCTGCCACAGGGGCAGTTTGGGCTGGGTATCAGGAGAAGGTTCTTCACCAAGAGGGTGGTCGGGCACTGGGACAGGCTCCCCAGGGACATGGTCATGGCACTGAGCCCGCTGGATTTCAAAGAGCGTTTGTACAATGCTCTGAAACATGTGGTTTGTTTTTTGGGTGGTCCATGTGGAGCCGGGAGTTGGACTCAGTGATCCTGTGGGTCCCTTCCACCTTGGATATTCTGTTATTTTCTATCCGCACAGGAGAGCAGCTCTTGAAGAGGAATATCCAAGTCCAGCAGAGCTAACATTCTAGTTAGTCACCAGAAGTCACCCTTTCCCATCACCAAAGAGAACAACCTGGACAGGGCAGTAACAGCTGCCTTACAAATGACCAAAATGGCCAAAACAGCACCAAGTACTCTCTAGCACTGTACGGCATTCTGCAGCAAAAAAGCAGGGACTTCAGTGCTTAATGTTCCTGCCACTATAGGGACACTCTCCCGGAGTTCAAAAGGGAAAAAAAAGAAAACTGCTGCAGTTTAATGGGGAATTTGCTCATGATTTGATTGTAAAGCAATATAAATCCATGTAGTATTACTCAAAGGAAAAAAAAATGAGCTTTTTGCTGACACACAAAAAAGCAGCTGTTGTGCAGGAGTTGAGCACCCTGGCCAAGCTTGGTGAACAGTAAAGGCACCTCTCTCTGCCCTCAAAACAGGGGCACATTTCTGCTGACAGGGAGGAGGCTAATGCACAAACAGAAATGAACAAAGCCCAACTATGCCCACTTGCTTTAAATGAAATAAAAAAAAAAAAAAAAAAAAGCAAAGCAAAAACAACATGGACCTTTGGAGTATGCCAAAACAGACGGTGTTTGTACAAACCTTTCTGGTTTCAAGGTCTTAAAAGCGTTTTATAAAGACATTAAAAAAAAAGAAGAGGGGAGGACGACTACATAAAATTTAGACTGCCTATTCAACTTTCAGGAATAAACATTCAAGGGGAATAGAGATCCTATCCTATTATGATTTTTTTAAAATCAAATTACATCGAATCCTGCTGCTTTACAAGCATGAATTTCCAAAGGGTCCCTAACACAGCCTTTTCTTAATGCACCAAAACTGGCATGACAATCCTTTGTAAAAGCCCCACTGAGCGAGCCTCAGCTGCAAGAAATCTCTAATAAAAGTGTCTCAAGCATTTCACTTTACAGCACCACTGTGAGCTGCTGCATTAAAACCAGCCATTGGCTTGAAGTCAGCTTTATTATATCTGCTTGACTTCGAGTTTCAGGTGAGGCACTGAAAGCCAGAGTATTACAGCTTTATTTATATGCACCCATACATCCTGCTTGTTGGAGAGGAGCTGAGGCACGCAAAGCTCTTATTAAACTACGAGCATAATTATTTCCAAATCTACACTACGCACAAACTCCAACAATGATCAATGACAACATCTTACAGGGTTGTTTATAGATTTAGAGTCTCCAATTAAATTTTGTCGTTAGCTTTCCTATTATAGTTTTACTACAGTTCTCAACCGTTCTCAGTAAAGAAACTTTGGTTTCCCCTGGGCTCTACACAGGAACAATTTTATATCCCTGGTTCAGCAAGCAATAACACTCAGAAGGACTTCAAAGGCTTTTGCTGACATAGGTTTTGCTATGTGCTTTTGTGTTTGGGGGATGCATTTTTTTTTTCCTTGCAAAAACAAGCAAAACAAAGAAACTAAAATGAACCCACCTCTTCCATCAAATCCTAAATTCTTCTAATCCTGTCTTAATCAACTGGCTGAAGTCCTAATGAAGGTTTATTCATCCTTCCCCATCTGATAACTGTCTTTGTTTCGTTAGGTTTGTTTTCTTCCCTGGTCACACAAAGATATATTCAAGGTTCATTTGCTGAATCCAGGGGCCTCAATTAGAAATATCTGGACCTTCAATTCACTACAACACTTGGCGCCAAATAGTATGTAAGCCAAAGCCATTCAGATGCACATTTACCAGGTGGAAGCTGCTCATCTTTTCAATTCACAGCCATAATGTTATTTTAAGTCTCATTCTGAGCCCCTGAATCAGGAAACCCTTATCCACCCGTTTCTCTGCTCTCTCTCTCCTAACTATGAGGATGGGTGATTATTTTTACCCATACACAACCATGATAAAAAAAAACGTTCATAAAATAACTGAGATGTTATTTTTCAAATGTCTAAACACTACCAGTTTAACAATTCCAGAAGCTTTAACAGCAAGCATCTGTAATTCTTGATTTACGCAATTCATTCTTAAATTCCTAGAATGAGTCTCCCTGGGCCTAGATACACACACAGTTGTGTTGGGAAATGTTTCTAAATCATCTCGAGATGGAAATGCTCACACCTCTGCCCTAGCACTGCTATAATTCAATACATGCTCTCCAGAAGTATTTCACAGCACCACACATCATTTATGCGGCTTTTGGTATTTACTAGAAAGCAGTAACACAGCTGTAAGAACACACAGAACTTCCCAGATGGAACACGGCACCTCGCCACAAAGCTGGCAGTTTGAAGGTCACATCCTAAGGCCATGAGCGAATTCAATCCCAGATGCCTGCAGCATCAGCCCCAGATACCACAAGAGGTTCTAGTGTGTTTCGATGTGTCATGCTTGTAGTGACCCCAGTGATTGTTTTCCTTTTTCCTCTACATCATGACCATGAGGAAGGAGAGGCTGTTCTCAAATCCTCATCGCAGAAGTCACAGAACAGCAGCTCACAGCACGGATCCTTCCTCCAGTGGTCAGAAGGGAAGTCAAAAGGTGCTCTTAATAGTCTGTAGGGGCAACACAAAGCTGGGGAAGAGAAGTGGTACCACTCTGCTGAGACACAAAGTCCCAGACACCTTTTTCCTCCGACTGTATATAGGGGATACCTGCTGGGACTGGTCTGCTGGGTCCTACCGAATATCACACAGCTCCTGCGAACCCACCAGAGCTCAGGAACCGGCGACACCATTACTTTACGGGCTGCACACAGTGTTAGTATTTCAAATGCCATACGGATAGCTTGTGTTTTATGGTACTAATTCCAAAAATCAAGGAAAAGCTGCGGGGAAGAGAGGGAGGGGGAAATATCAGGGTGAAATTAAAGTTCTCCAGAGCAGTCTGTGGTGTTATTAAATCTCAAAGACACTCCGCAGTCGGGCTACTTTACTGTTAGTTGGTTACCAATTTGGCATAAAGAACTAAGCAAACAGGTTGTCTCCAAAGGCACTCACATAGTTCACGATGCCAATTCCACTAACTGGCCCAATTTCACTAAAATCCCAAGGCACTTTAATAAAAAAAACCCTTTCTACGATAACACCGTAAAGCAGCAGGGCTTTCCATTTAACAGAAGAGGGCTTCCTCCCCCACTTCAAGAACAAAATCACCAAGAGAAAAATGAAAATGGTATTTATTTTTATTGCTTTGCTTTTTATTTAAACACACAGAAAGAAGCCAGCTCCACACTAAAAGCATTGGATATTCATCTCATTCGGAAAACCTTGTAAAACACTGGGCATGTGCTCAGCTACCTGTCAGCTGCCACTTAGGTCCAACTGACTCAGCCTTAGAAGGCAAATGAGAAGCGTGGAAAATTTCTTATGTGTTAAACACATCTTATGAGAGCAGGTTCAAGTTAAAAACAAACGTGAGAGAGAAAAATCAAACACAGCTCAAGTGCAGAAAAAAGGAGCAGCCCCTCAGCAGCCCATCTTTTACTATCCATAAGGTAATCTGATCGTGCCTGAGAGAAAGAAAAAGAGAGAGAATAATCTTAGAGTAATCCACTCCAAAAATGCAATCCTGCCCCTTTTTGTGGAATGTGGCCTTTACAGGTTGTACCTCTCTCTGTCAAATGGAAGAAACTCAAGCATATCTGAAAGCTTTTTTTTTTTTTTTTTCTTCTAGACAGCACCAAAAATAGTTCTAGAGATTTTTTCTCCTCTGCAACAGAAGCCTGGCAAGAGTATTTCTCTTCTACCAGTCTGCAATCCTAAAAGGCAGTAGCGAGTCAAAGACTAAAGGAATAAAGACCTGTAACTATTTAAAACCACGACTTACTCATACTGAAGGGTAAAATCCCATTTTAATTTCAATGTGTGTGCAACTTGGTTAATATTTGTGTCTAGTTTACCATCCACTACAGAATTTCCTGTCACTTCTGAGTTTTTACACAGTAACATTTATCTTACAAACAGTCCTGGGGATACTTCGAGTATAACACAAAGAACCATTCTGACTGGATTTTGAGAAGTTGCAGTATGTGTTTTGTACATCACAGTTCAATAAACACCAGCCGGAAACACTAAACAGCGATCATGGGAGAAGTTGGCAACGCATATCCACAACATTCTACTCTATTTCACAGGGTAATCAGCCCGTGCTGGTTAAGTTTGCTTTGGAGACTCGTTCAGAGAGGAGGTTCATCATTCAGTGTGTGGAGAAAGAAGGCAGAGGCTCAGTAACATGGGCTGAGCAGACCTAAGTATAAACACGTGCACGTGTGTGTATGGTAGTAAGGCCACGTGAAGAGAGAAGGAGTTTACAATGACATAAGAACTACATCTGAGAACAGACTGGTGAAAGCATTATCGTAAAATATTGCCAGAGAATAACATAAGACAACGAACGGAGGGATCAGGAATTAGCCTCACATGAAATTACCTAAAGACAAAGAGTTGCTGCTCCACTTTTCTCTACAATACCTGTCAGCTTTCCATGGCTCAAGCCTCACACTAAAACGTGGGGGAAGCAGCTTTGTTGCCCTTCCCTTCTCACTGTAAAGTGCTAAGCTCTAAATATTACAGCAAGATATTCGCTTGCTTCTGACTACATTTGCTTGAATCAGAAGATCTTTGCAAGCATTTCTTTTAAATGTTAAGGTTTCGCTTATGTGCAAGTCACAAATGTTTTGGTTAGCTATACTCAGCTAGAGGCCATAAACCTAGCTCAGTTATGACTGCTTCTCAATATGCAGTTTTGGAAGCATTTCCAAGAGTGCAATCAGCTGAGCCACCACGGCTAATGCACACCTTCCTTGCATCAAAGTGCCTGACTGTTGCTTGAACGTCTGCCCATTGTGTGTGGAATAAGGGAAGCAAACTGCCAGCAGTGCTTACCTGAGCACACCTTCCCAATTCAGCCTTGCCCAGGTACTGAAAGATCTTCAATGCCAGTTCATAAGGCAGCTGGACATCAAAGAAAGGAACCTCATTTATTTCATTCTGAAAAGGAAAAAAATAAAATATGTTAGGCTTTATTGCACAACTAGATAACACTAAAAGTTACCATGGTATTAAGAAAGGACATTGTATCCTCGGAGCCATCACAGGTCCATAAAAAAGGCAGAATTCTCCATCTCCATCCCGTAATGGTGCAGCATCAGACAGATCATGCTGGCATGAAGATATTCGAGCTACTCCCTGTTCTCCCTGAATTGCATTAGGTAAATGGGAGTCATATTGCTAACTGGAACTAAAAAGCAAATTGAAGAGGACTGCAAGGTTTGTCTGTTGTCAGATGGCACAGAAAGGCAAGACAAGTTACAATAAAGCTATTTCTCTGAGGTTTCGGAGTCAAAAAGACCAGAAACAGATGATGGAAAACAAACTACCATTTTGATGTAAAAACTGAATGGAGATGACATTACTGTCTGTTTCTGTCCTTTGTCAGGAAGATCAATTTCATTTTTAATAGGAAATGTATTGAGAGAGCTGCTGCTTTAGCTAATTATCACAAAAACACTTCTAAACCAAAGAATTCATTGCTTACTTAAATAACTAAACACAACACACATGCCCTAGAGGGGCTTTTTTTCCTTAACTACCTCATTATTAAATCTTCTTGCGATTGCTGCATCAAGATTTGTCCTTTCCTGCATTTCTGTCTGGAGACTCTAATTTTTCTATACTATTTAATACACAGACAGCAAAATCAGCCTATTGTAACCATTTCAGTAAGTCGCTCTGAAGTTGTATGCTCCTGTGTTTTTTTTCCTGGTGTCTATGTCCTCCCTCTCAGGTGTGTCAGAACTCCCAATTGTCCTCCATCACCCTCCACTGTCTGCTACCAGAAAGTCAGGCAGGCTCCAAATCAGGACCGCGTTCTGCCTTTTAGTGCTTTTCTAGCCCTGATACCTTTTTTGTTTTTGTTTTTTTAAGTAGGTATCCTCTACAAGAGCTCCTTGCTCATTTAAACTTAGGTTCTTTGCAGAACCAATAAGTTGGCAATAATGGGTCTATTTAGAGTACAGTTACACAGGAAAATTCTTGTATAATAAAGTGAACGATGTTAATGCAAAGCTTTTTCCACACTAGAGACAAGTGTGTAGATGGCACAAAGATGGGCAAAGTTCCCATTAGGCCTTTTTAGCGAGACACCCGCTGTCTATAATAAACACTAGAACCTTGCACTTGTTCTGTAGTTACTTGAAGACAGACCTGCTGCCAAACTCCTGCTCCTGTCCCTGCTCGCACATCAGCCTCCTGCACAATTGTCCCCTTCTCCTCTCCCTTCCTTCTCAATGCCCTCCGATTGAGGACCACCGGCTCCACTCCCTGCTGTCTCCACAAACACTGTTTTCACGTGGTTTAAACTGGACCTATTTCCAAAGGGGACACAAAGCAGTATTAAATAAATATAGGAGCTCTAGGAGTGCATTTCCATGGCCACATGCAGGCAGACCCCGAGCTGGCCAGATGCGAACCAGCCCAGGTCCAGGAACCACACAACCGTTTTGGAGCAACGTGCTGCCCAAACAAATAAGATGAGCCATTCGGCAAGGCTTATTAGCTCTAGGCTTATGAACCCAGGCACAGCACCACTATGAATGTACTGCTTCCAAATGGGACTTGACTCGCGTCCAACCAGCAGAACCTGCTCTGGCTGCACGTACCAAAAGATATCACTGGATCCAGGCTGCCTACAGACAGGCCGGTATAGGCGCAGCACTCAAGACTGACAGCTCTCTTTTGGAAAAATAAAAAAAAAAAAAAAAAAAAAAAAAAAAAAGGAAAGAAAAAAGCAGCTATACAGATTTTAAAACTGACTTGTAGGAGTGCTTATAGTCAAACTGTAAGCACAGGCTTGAGACAAAGCACAAGCTCACACTAACTCCATCCTAAAGCAATCTCAATGCTAGGGAGGCATCCAGGTCTTCCCTTCCTACACCCCAAAAACCCCCACAGCCCGTTCTTAGTGCAGTGCTCACCGAGCGGTAACGTTAAATCAGCATCAACCTGACTCCAAGTCTACTGGAATGAATCCAAAGCTCAAATACTGCCATCCCCTCTGAGAGGGATTTGGGCTCCTGTGTACTAATGGAGCGCTAATTCTTTAAATGGATTAATTTGTGCCTTGCAGACAGAAATTTAATCTGTTCCTTTTAATTTTTTTAAGCAAAGAGTAATTAGTCACAGTTAGGTTAGTGAGAAGCAAGAAAATGGGTTCCCCCCCTAGTTTTTCTACGCTGTAAATAAAATCTCTATTGCATTTAGAGGATTTACCAAAGTAACTTTTAACCGGTTCAGAACTGTGTTTAAGACTATTCCCCAATTAACTCCTCGACATAAAGAATCCACCCTTGTTTTCCTACTATGCTGCAGCGTCACAGGGCAGGACAGCCTTAATTATAAAACGCGCATCAGACAACTTGATTAAGCAAAAAAAAAAGCACAATACAACCTTATTTTAAACGAAAAAACGCCCCGATACCGCCTCAAAGGCTGGAAGGCAGACCCGGGAGGGCTGAGAGCAAGACCCCAACCCTTCATGGGCCGACCCCACAGCCGAGAGGGCCCTCGGGGATCCCTCCTGGACCTCCCCCCCCCGCCGCCTCCCCTCAGCCCCGGCCGGGCCGCGGCTCTCCCCGTCCTACCAGGTCGCGGATGAGCTGCCCCAGCAGGTCGTCGCCATCCCCGCCTCCGTCCCCCGCGGCCTCCTCAGCGGGGCGGGCGGGCGGAGGGCTGCTGCGGCGGGCCGGGGCTTCGCCTCCATCCAGCAGGCCGCGGGCCAGCACCAGGTAGCCCGGTTCCCCCGGTTCCCCCGGTTCCCTCGGCTCCCCCCTGGCGGGCTCGGCCGTTTCCCTGCGCCGCCGCTTGCCGCCCCCCGCCAGCTCCTCCCGCCAGCGGCGGCGGAACAGCTCCAGCTCCGCCGAGCCCCCGGCCATGGCGGCGGGGCCGGCCCGGCCCAGCCTCCCGCCGGCCCGGCACGGAAACCGCCCCCCGCGCCCGCCTGTTCCGCAGCGCCATGGTTCCTACCGCCGCCACCGCCGCCGTTCTGGGGCGGCCGGGGTCGTTCCCGCAGAGCCTGGGGGACGCGGATGGGGGCGGCGGGAGCGGGGCTCCGGGGGGCGGCCGCCGCCGTGCTGAGCCCCCGGGGCCGGGCCGGGAGCGGGCTGAGGGGTGCCGCCATTTTGTGGGCATGAGGGAGGGTGCGAGGGGCTCGGCGTGAGGGGGCACACGGGGGGAGCAGAGGGGCTCAAAGGGGGCTCAAAGAGGTCTCTCAGGGGGTTCAAGGAGTCTCACGGGGGCTCAAGGGGATCTCAAGGGGCTCATAGGGGTCTCATAGAGTGGTCTCAGGGGCTCAAAGGGGGCTCAAAGTGTCTCACAGAGGGCTCACGGGGATCTCATGGGGTCTCAGGGTCTTACTAGGGCTCGCAGGGTCTTACTGGGGCTCTCAGAGGTCTCACAGGAGCTCGCAGGGGTCGCTGCGGGTCTCAGAGGGGGCTCGGGTGCTCTCAGGGGTCTCACAGGGAGCTTTGCGCTGCTTCCACGCCACCCACTTCTCTCTCCCACGCATGCTGCTGCTGGCCAAGGTTTCACCAGATGCCCCATGCAGATTCCCTTCAGTGTCTGGAGTCGCACTCGCACGTATGGAGCAGTGAATCCAGTACTCCACGCTGAGGTCCGACACATCAGTGAGCACAGACCAGCAGCTGGAAGCCTTCAGCCACCTTCACACCCCACCAGCACGAGACTCCTGAGGTGGTTTGTGGAGGAAAGGGCGTTCGGGGAGGAGACAATGTCCACCCAAGTCTGCCCAGTATCAGCCTGCTCTGCTTTGAAGATGATTCAGGTGATGGCTAAAACCAGCTGCTGAAACATCAGCCAAGGCGCTGCTGTTACCTCAGGAAGTCCAGAGGAGCAGCTTAAAGGAAATCAACACAAGCAGAGGGGCATTTTAGTTCCGGGGATTTTTTTTTTTTTTTCCTGTGGATTACCTCATTCTGGGAATGCTGTATTTAGACACCCACCCTTCACCAAAATAAATAAATAAATAAATAAATGCCTATAAAACTCCCAGTTGGACTTGAAGGAGGATATCTGTGGGGTACATACTCTGACTTGGGGAGCCCCGTGATGGAGGGACTGCAGAGGAAGAGCTGCCCCTGCAGCATGTGCCCTAGGGAGGACATGGGGGGAAGAAGACCCCCAGGAGGGTCACCACAGACCCCTGTGCCATACCTGGGTGCTCTGCTGGGGGACTGGCAGCAGCATCCCTGACGGGGAGCAGGGAAATGGGCCCCTATAGAGAGACTGCTGCCCCGTGGGGAGCTGCAGGGAGCCCCCACTGCTGTCCCCACAGCTGATGTGTTACAGGGTGCCCTGCTGGGGGCTGGCTGGGGGGCTCTGCATCCCCCTGGTCAGTCCCTGGGGGCGGGTGGGGATGCTGTGCACGCTCCTCCTCACCACACAAACTGTGGTCAGAATCAGTAATGCTCCGGGTGATGAAATCCCCTCCAAGCCTGTGTAATCCCCCCCTGCTGTCCTTGCCATTCCCGCACTGTCTCAGGAAACTCCCGCGCTGTCCCCAGGTCCTGAATGTCCCACTACCCCACTACACAAGCACTGCCCCTGAACCCCTACGCTCTCCAACTCATCCCCGTACTGTCCCTCTGTCCTCGTACCGCACCCCCATCCCGCAATGACCCCCCCCCGTCCTTCAGTTCCCCTCCATCCCTCCCTTCCTGCCCGCTCACCCCACAGCCACTGTCCCTCAGTTCTCGCAGCACCCTCCCAGTGTCCCCATCCCACTCTGTCCCCCCCGCCTCTCAATTCCCTCTCTGCCCTCCCCATCCCACTGTTTTCGCTGTCCCTCAATTACCACTCTACCTGCTATCCCATTCTGCCTGCCCCGTCCCTCAATTCCCTCTCTGCCTCATCCTTCTCTGCCCTCCCCATCCCATTCTGTCCCCTTCATGCAATTCCCTCTCTGCCCCCTGTCCCTCTCTGCCCCCAGCCCTCTCTGCCCTGTGTTCCCCTCTGCCACCCTGTCCCTCAGTTCTCTCTGCCCCATCCCTCTCTGCCCCCCCTACTCTGCTTTCCCTGTCCCTCAGTTACCACTCTGGTCCCCATCCCACTCTGTCCCCCCCCTTGTCCTTCATTTCCCTCTCTGCCCCCATCCCTCTTTTTGCCCCCAGACCCACTCTGCTGCCCCATCCCTCAGTTCCCACTGCCCCCCCGTCCATTTCTGCCCCCTGTCCCACTCTGCCCCCCTGTCCCTCAATCCCCACTGCCCTCCCTGTCCCTTACTGACACCCCGGCCCTTTCTCCCCCCCATCCCTCTGTGGTTCCCCCATCCCTCAATTCCCTCTGCCTCCATTCCCTCTCTGCCCCCCCATCCTACTCTGTCTCCCCATCCCTCCCTGCCCCCTGTCCCTCACTGTCCCCACATCCCACTGTGTCCCCCCATCCCTCAATTCCCTCTGACCCCCCCGAGCCTCTCTGACCCCCCATTCCCTCTCTGCCCCCCATCC